>NW_027254537.1:20000-30000 GCF_044704955.1 Pristiophorus japonicus | reverse complement strand
GGACTTCCGGCAATTTCCAAGGTTCAACTCATTAACGTTGTTCGCAGACACTTGCCAGAAAATGCAAGTGGCCACTTTGCCGGGCCGACTCGCTTGCCCAAGCGGGAAACCATCAACCGAAGGCCCGGTAAGGCGGCCGAATCTGACCTCATAGACTTCCACACAACGGGACTTTTGACTTTCCCGGCCGCGGGTGGCCTCCACCCGGCCTCAGCCATCAGCCCTGCCTGCCTCCAGCCGCCTTCTGGTTAATGAGTTATCCAGCCTGGCACTTCGGTTGCGCCAGCGAGACCAAGTCTCGGCTTTGGTTAATGATTTGAGCCGAACCGACCTGCCCCCCGCCCCCCCCGGGCTGAACTCGGGCAGGTCTGCCGATTTCCCGACTCCTTTCGGGGCCTAATCGGGTCGCGCGAGCCGCCTGGCGCGATCGGGGACCATGCCCCGGCCTCTGCCAGGCCTCGGGCAGCCGCTTTTGAAGCCCGACCAAAAACCCGAAAAATGGGCAAAAAGGGAATAAATTCCCGCCCAAAAAGGGTGAATAGTCGGTTGGGCGGCAGCCCTGGTCGGTCTCTGCAGACCTGGAGGCTCGAGACGTTTGTTTGGAAAACTCACCAAGTCTCGATTCTGCCACCTCCTACCTCTGTGCAGATACCCCGCCAACCCCCAAGGACAGAAATGACAAGTGTCAAGTTGGCGGGGCGTCGGGCCACCTGCTGCCGGCCATGAGCATCCAAATCCCCGCAAAAGGGGCATTTTCATTTCTTCATCGGGACTTCCGACAATTGCCGAGGTTCAACTCATTAACGTTGTTCGCAGACACTTGCCAGAAAATGCAAGTGGCCACTTTGCCGGGCCGACTCGCTTGCCCAAGCGGGAAACCATCAACCGAAGGCCCGGTAAGGCGGCCGAATCTGACCTCATAGACTTCCACACAACGGGACTTTTGACTTTCCCGGCCGCGGGTGGCCTCCACCCGGCCTCAGCCATCAGCCCTGCCTGCCTCCAGCCGCCTTCTGGTTAATGAGTTATCCAGCCTGGCACTTCGGTTGCGCCAGCGAGACCAAGTCTCGGCTTTGGTTAATGATTTGAGCCGAACCGACCTGCCCCCCGCCACCGCGGGTTGAACTCGGCAAGGTCTGCCGATTTCCCGACTCCTTTCGGGGCCTAATCGGGTCGCGCGAGCCGCCTGGCGCGATCGGGGCCCATGCCCCGGCCTCTGCCAGGCCTCGGGCAGCCGCTTTTGAAGCCCGACCAAAAACCCGAAAAATGGGCAAAAAGGGAATAAATTCCCGCCCAAAAAGGGTGAATAGTCGGTTGGGCGGCAGCCCTGGTCGGTCTCTGCAGACCTGGAGGCTCGAGACGTTTGTTTGGAAAACTCACCAAGTCTCGATTCTGCCACCTCCTACCTCTGTGCAGATACCCCGCCAACCCCCAAGGACAGAAATGACAAGTGTCAAGTTGGCGGGGCGTCGGGCCACCTGCTGCCGGCCATGAGCATCCAAATCCCCGCAAAAGGGGCATTTTCATTTCTTCATCGGGACTTCCGGCAATTTCCAAGGTTCAACTCATTAACGTTGTTCGCAGACACTTGCCAGAAAATGCAAGTGGCCACTTTGCCGGGCCGACTCGCTTGCCCAAGCGGGAAACCATCAACCGAAGGCCCGGTAAGGCGGCCGAATCTGACCTCATAGACTTCCACACAACGGGACTTTTGACTTTCCCGGCCGCGGGTGGCCTCCACCCGGCCTCAGCCATCAGCCCTGCCTGCCTCCAGCCGCCTTCTGGTTAATGAGTTATCCAGCCTGGCACTTCGGTTGCGCCAGCGAGACCAAGTCTCGGCTTTGGTTAATGATTTGAGCCGAACCGACCTGCCCCCCGCCCCCCCCGGGCTGAACTCGGGCAGGTCTGCCGATTTCCCGACTCCTTTCGGGGCCTAATCGGGTCGCGCGAGCCGCCTGGCGCGATCGGGGACCATGCCCCGGCCTCTGCCAGGCCTCGGGCAGCCGCTTTTGAAGCCCGACCAAAAACCCGAAAAATGGGCAAAAAGGGAATAAATTCCCGCCCAAAAAGGGTGAATAGTCGGTTGGGCGGCAGCCCTGGTCGGTCTCTGCAGACCTGGAGGCTCGAGACGTTTGTTTGGAAAACTCACCAAGTCTCGATTCTGCCACCTCCTACCTCTGTGCAGATACCCCGCCAACCCCCAAGGACAGAAATGACAAGTGTCAAGTTGGCGGGGCGTCGGGCCACCTGCTGCCGGCCATGAGCATCCAAATCCCCGCAAAAGGGGCATTTTCATTTCTTCATCGGGACTTCCGACAATTGCCGAGGTTCAACTCATTAACGTTGTTCGCAGACACTTGCCAGAAAATGCAAGTGGCCACTTTGCCGGGCCGACTCGCTTGCCCAAGCGGGAAACCATCAACCGAAGGCCCGGTAAGGCGGCCGAATCTGACCTCATAGACTTCCACACAACGGGACTTTTGACTTTCCCGGCCGCGGGTGGCCTCCACCCGGCCTCAGCCATCAGCCCTGCCTGCCTCCAGCCGCCTTCTGGTTAATGAGTTATCCAGCCTGGCACTTCGGTTGCGCCAGCGAGACCAAGTCTCGGCTTTGGTTAATGATTTGAGCCGAACCGACCTGCCCCCCGCCACCGCGGGCTGAACTCGGCAAGGTCTGCCGATTTCCCGACTCCTTTCGGGGCCTAATCGGGTCGCGCGAGCCGCCTGGCGCGATCGGGGCCCATGCCCCGGCCTCTGCCAGGCCTCGGGCAGCCGCTTTTGAAGCCCGACCAAAAACCCGAAAAATGGGCAAAAAGGGAATAAATTCCCGCCCAAAAAGGGTGAATAGTCGGTTGGGCGGCAGCCCTGGTCGGTCTCTGCAGACCTGGAGGCTCGAGACGTTTGTTTGGAAAACTCACCAAGTCTCGATTCTGCCACCTCCTACCTCTGTGCAGATACCCCGCCAACCCCCAAGGACAGAAATGACAAGTGTCAAGTTGGCGGGGCGTCGGGCCACCTGCTGCCGGCCATGAGCATCCAAATCCCCGCAAAAGGGGCATTTTCATTTCTTCATCGGGACTTCCGGCAATTTCCAAGGTTCAACTCATTAACGTTGTTCGCAGACACTTGCCAGAAAATGCAAGTGGCCACTTTGCCGGGCCGACTCGCTTGCCCAAGCGGGAAACCATCAACCGAAGGCCCGGTAAGGCGGCCGAATCTGACCTCATAGACTTCCACACAACGGGACTTTTGACTTTCCCGGCCGCGGGTGGCCTCCACCCGGCCTCAGCCATCAGCCCTGCCTGCCTCCAGCCGCCTTCTGGTTAATGAGTTATCCAGCCTGGCACTTCGGTTGCGCCAGCGAGACCAAGTCTCGGCTTTGGTTAATGATTTGAGCCGAACCGACCTGCCCCCCGCCCCCCCCGGGCTGAACTCGGGCAGGTCTGCCGATTTCCCGACTCCTTTCGGGGCCTAATCGGGTCGCGCGAGCCGCCTGGCGCGATCGGGGACCATGCCCCGGCCTCTGCCAGGCCTCGGGCAGCCGCTTTTGAAGCCCGACCAAAAACCCGAAAAATGGGCAAAAAGGGAATAAATTCCCGCCCAAAAAGGGTGAATAGTCGGTTGGGCGGCAGCCCTGGTCGGTCTCTGCAGACCTGGAGGCTCGAGACGTTTGTTTGGAAAACTCACCAAGTCTCGATTCTGCCACCTCCTACCTCTGTGCAGATACCCCGCCAACCCCCAAGGACAGAAATGACAAGTGTCAAGTTGGCGGGGCGTCGGGCCACCTGCTGCCGGCCATGAGCATCCAAATCCCCGCAAAAGGGGCATTTTCATTTCTTCATCGGGACTTCCGACAATTGCCGAGGTTCAACTCATTAACGTTGTTCGCAGACACTTGCCAGAAAATGCAAGTGGCCACTTTGCCGGGCCGACTCGCTTGCCCAAGCGGGAAACCATCAACCGAAGGCCCGGTAAGGCGGCCGAATCTGACCTCATAGACTTCCACACAACGGGACTTTTGACTTTCCCGGCCGCGGGTGGCCTCCACCCGGCCTCAGCCATCAGCCCTGCCTGCCTCCAGCCGCCTTCTGGTTAATGAGTTATCCAGCCTGGCACTTCGGTTGCGCCAGCGAGACCAAGTCTCGGCTTTGGTTAATGATTTGAGCCGAACCGACCTGCCCCCCGCCACCGCGGGCTGAACTCGGCAAGGTCTGCCGATTTCCCGACTCCTTTCGGGGCCTAATCGGGTCGCGCGAGCCGCCTGGCGCGATCGGGGCCCATGCCCCGGCCTCTGCCAGGCCTCGGGCAGCCGCTTTTGAAGCCCGACCAAAAACCCGAAAAATGGGCAAAAAGGGAATAAATTCCCGCCCAAAAAGGGTGAATAGTCGGTTGGGCGGCAGCCCTGGTCGGTCTCTGCAGACCTGGAGGCTCGAGACGTTTGTTTGGAAAACTCACCAAGTCTCGATTCTGCCACCTCCTACCTCTGTGCAGATACCCCGCCAACCCCCAAGGACAGAAATGACAAGTGTCAAGTTGGCGGGGCGTCGGGCCACCTGCTGCCGGCCATGAGCATCCAAATCCCCGCAAAAGGGGCATTTTCATTTCTTCATCGGGACTTCCGGCAATTTCCAAGGTTCAACTCATTAACGTTGTTCGCAGACACTTGCCAGAAAATGCAAGTGGCCACTTTGCCGGGCCGACTCGCTTGCCCAAGCGGGAAACCATCAACCGAAGGCCCGGTAAGGCGGCCGAATCTGACCTCATAGACTTCCACACAACGGGACTTTTGACTTTCCCGGCCGCGGGTGGCCTCCACCCGGCCTCAGCCATCAGCCCTGCCTGCCTCCAGCCGCCTTCTGGTTAATGAGTTATCCAGCCTGGCACTTCGGTTGCGCCAGCGAGACCAAGTCTCGGCTTTGGTTAATGATTTGAGCCGAACCGACCTGCCCCCCGCCCCCCCCGGGCTGAACTCGGGCAGGTCTGCCGATTTCCCGACTCCTTTCGGGGCCTAATCGGGTCGCGCGAGCCGCCTGGCGCGATCGGGGACCATGCCCCGGCCTCTGCCAGGCCTCGGGCAGCCGCTTTTGAAGCCCGACCAAAAACCCGAAAAATGGGCAAAAAGGGAATAAATTCCCGCCCAAAAAGGGTGAATAGTCGGTTGGGCGGCAGCCCTGGTCGGTCTCTGCAGACCTGGAGGCTCGAGACGTTTGTTTGGAAAACTCACCAAGTCTCGATTCTGCCACCTCCTACCTCTGTGCAGATACCCCGCCAACCCCCAAGGACAGAAATGACAAGTGTCAAGTTGGCGGGGCGTCGGGCCACCTGCTGCCGGCCATGAGCATCCAAATCCCCGCAAAAGGGGCATTTTCATTTCTTCATCGGGACTTCCGGCAATTGCCGAGGTTCAACTCATTAACGTTGTTCGCAGACACTTGCCAGAAAATGCAAGTGGCCACTTTGCCGGGCCGACTCGCTTGCCCAAGCGGGAAACCATCAACCGAAGGCCCGGTAAGGCGGCCGAATCTGACCTCATAGACTTCCACACAACGGGACTTTTGACTTTCCCGGCCGCGGGTGGCCTCCACCCGGCCTCAGCCATCAGCCCTGCCTGCCTCCAGCCGCCTTCTGGTTAATGAGTTATCCAGCCTGGCACTTCGGTTGCGCCAGCGAGACCAAGTCTCGGCTTTGGTTAATGATTTGAGCCGAACCGACCTGCCCCCCGCCACCGCGGGCTGAACTCGGCAAGGTCTGCCGATTTCCCGACTCCTTTCGGGGCCTAATCGGGTCGCGCGAGCCGCCTGGCGCGATCGGGGCCCATGCCCCGGCCTCTGCCAGGCCTCGGGCAGCCGCTTTTGAAGCCCGACCAAAAACCCGAAAAATGGGCAAAAAGGGAATAAATTCCCGCCCAAAAAGGGTGAATAGTCGGTTGGGCGGCAGCCCTGGTCGGTCTCTGCAGACCTGGAGGCTCGAGACGTTTGTTTGGAAAACTCACCAAGTCTCGATTCTGCCACCTCCTACCTCTGTGCAGATACCCCGCCAACCCCCAAGGACAGAAATGACAAGTGTCAAGTTGGCGGGGCGTCGGGCCACCTGCTGCCGGCCATGAGCATCCAAATCCCCGCAAAAGGGGCATTTTCATTTCTTCATCGGGACTTCCGGCAATTTCCAAGGTTCAACTCATTAACGTTGTTCGCAGACACTTGCCAGAAAATGCAAGTGGCCACTTTGCCGGGCCGACTCGCTTGCCCAAGCGGGAAACCATCAACCGAAGGCCCGGTAAGGCGGCCGAATCTGACCTCATAGACTTCCACACAACGGGACTTTTGACTTTCCCGGCCGCGGGTGGCCTCCACCCGGCCTCAGCCATCAGCCCTGCCTGCCTCCAGCCGCCTTCTGGTTAATGAGTTATCCAGCCTGGCACTTCGGTTGCGCCAGCGAGACCAAGTCTCGGCTTTGGTTAATGATTTGAGCCGAACCGACCTGCCCCCCGCCACCGCGGGCTGAACTCGGCAAGGTCTGCCGATTTCCCGACTCCTTTCGGGGCCTAATCGGGTCGCGCGAGCCGCCTGGCGCGATCGGGGCCCATGCCCCGGCCTCTGCCAGGCCTCGGGCAGCCGCTTTTGAAGCCCGACCAAAAACCCGAAAAATGGGCAAAAAGGGAATAAATTCCCGCCCAAAAAGGGTGAATAGTCGGTTGGGCGGCAGCCCTGGTCGGTCTCTGCAGACCTGGAGGCTCGAGACGTTTGTTTGGAAAACTCACCAAGTCTCGATTCTGCCACCTCCTACCTCTGTGCAGATACCCCGCCAACCCCCAAGGACAGAAATGACAAGTGTCAAGTTGGCGGGGCGTCGGGCCACCTGCTGCCGGCCATGAGCATCCAAATCCCCGCAAAAGGGGCATTTTCATTTCTTCATCGGGACTTCCGGCAATTTCCAAGGTTCAACTCATTAACGTTGTTCGCAGACACTTGCCAGAAAATGCAAGTGGCCACTTTGCCGGGCCGACTCGCTTGCCCAAGCGGGAAACCATCAACCGAAGGCCCGGTAAGGCGGCCGAATCTGACCTCATAGACTTCCACACAACGGGACTTTTGACTTTCCCGGCCGCGGGTGGCCTCCACCCGGCCTCAGCCATCAGCCCTGCCTGCCTCCAGCCGCCTTCTGGTTAATGAGTTATCCAGCCTGGCACTTCGGTTGCGCCAGCGAGACCAAGTCTCGGCTTTGGTTAATGATTTGAGCCGAACCGACCTGCCCCCCGCCCCCCCCGGGCTGAACTCGGGCAGGTCTGCCGATTTCCCGACTCCTTTCGGGGCCTAATCGGGTCGCGCGAGCCGCCTGGCGCGATCGGGGACCATGCCCCGGCCTCTGCCAGGCCTCGGGCAGCCGCTTTTGAAGCCCGACCAAAAACCCGAAAAATGGGCAAAAAGGGAATAAATTCCCGCCCAAAAAGGGTGAATAGTCGGTTGGGCGGCAGCCCTGGTCGGTCTCTGCAGACCTGGAGGCTCGAGACGTTTGTTTGGAAAACTCACCAAGTCTCGATTCTGCCACCTCCTACCTCTGTGCAGATACCCCGCCAACCCCCAAGGACAGAAATGACAAGTGTCAAGTTGGCGGGGCGTCGGGCCACCTGCTGCCGGCCATGAGCATCCAAATCCCCGCAAAAGGGGCATTTTCATTTCTTCATCGGGACTTCCGGCAATTTCCGAGGTTCAACTCATTAACGTTGTTCGCAGACACTTGCCAGAAAATGCAAGTGGCCACTTTGCCGGGCCGACTCGCTTGCCCAAGCGGGAAACCATCAACCGAAGGCCCGGTAAGGCGGCCGAATCTGACCTCATAGACTTCCACACAACGGGACTTTTGACTTTCCCGGCCGCGGGTGGCCTCCACCCGGCCTCAGCCATCAGCCCTGCCTGCCTCCAGCCGCCTTCTGGTTAATGAGTTATCCAGCCTGGCACTTCGGTTGCGCCAGCGAGACCAAGTCTCGGCTTTGGTTAATGATTTGAGCCGAACCGACCTGCCCCCCGCCACCGCGGGCTGAACTCGGCAAGGTCTGCCGATTTCCCGACTCCTTTCGGGGCCTAATCGGGTCGCGCGAGCCGCCTGGCGCGATCGGGGCCCATGCCCCGGCCTCTGCCAGGCCTCGGGCAGCCGCTTTTGAAGCCCGACCAAAAACCCGAAAAATGGGCAAAAAGGGAATAAATTCCCGCCCAAAAAGGGTGAATAGTCGGTTGGGCGGCAGCCCTGGTCGGTCTCTGCAGACCTGGAGGCTCGAGACGTTTGTTTGGAAAACTCACCAAGTCTCGATTCTGCCACCTCCTACCTCTGTGCAGATACCCCGCCAACCCCCAAGGACAGAAATGACAAGTGTCAAGTTGGCGGGGCGTCGGGCCACCTGCTGCCGGCCATGAGCATCCAAATCCCCGCAAAAGGGGCATTTTCATTTCTTCATCGGGACTTCCGGCAATTTCCAAGGTTCAACTCATTAACGTTGTTCGCAGACACTTGCCAGAAAATGCAAGTGGCCACTTTGCCGGGCCGACTCGCTTGCCCAAGCGGGAAACCATCAACCGAAGGCCCGGTAAGGCGGCCGAATCTGACCTCATAGACTTCCACACAACGGGACTTTTGACTTTCCCGGCCGCGGGTGGCCTCCACCCGGCCTCAGCCATCAGCCCTGCCTGCCTCCAGCCGCCTTCTGGTTAATGAGTTATCCAGCCTGGCACTTCGGTTGCGCCAGCGAGACCAAGTCTCGGCTTTGGTTAATGATTTGAGCCGAACCGACCTGCCCCCCGCCCCCCCCGGGCTGAACTCGGGCAGGTCTGCCGATTTCCCGACTCCTTTCGGGGCCTAATCGGGTCGCGCGAGCCGCCTGGCGCGATCGGGGACCATGCCCCGGCCTCTGCCAGGCCTCGGGCAGCCGCTTTTGAAGCCCGACCAAAAACCCGAAAAATGGGCAAAAAGGGAATAAATTCCCGCCCAAAAAGGGTGAATAGTCGGTTGGGCGGCAGCCCTGGTCGGTCTCTGCAGACCTGGAGGCTCGAGACGTTTGTTTGGAAAACTCACCAAGTCTCGATTCTGCCACCTCCTACCTCTGTGCAGATACCCCGCCAACCCCCAAGGACAGAAATGACAAGTGTCAAGTTGGCGGGGCGTCGGGCCACCTGCTGCCGGCCATGAGCATCCAAATCCCCGCAAAAGGGGCATTTTCATTTCTTCATCGGGACTTCCGACAATTGCCGAGGTTCAACTCATTAACGTTGTTCGCAGACACTTGCCAGAAAATGCAAGTGGCCACTTTGCCGGGCCGACTCGCTTGCCCAAGCGGGAAACCATCAACCGAAGGCCCGGTAAGGCGGCCGAATCTGACCTCATAGACTTCCACACAACGGGACTTTTGACTTTCCCGGCCGCGGGTGGCCTCCACCCGGCCTCAGCCATCAGCCCTGCCTGCCTCCAGCCGCCTTCTGGTTAATGAGTTATCCAGCCTGGCACTTCGGTTGCGCCAGCGAGACCAAGTCTCGGCTTTGGTTAATGATTTGAGCCGAACCGACCTGCCCCCCGCCACCGCGGGCTGAACTCGGCAAGGTCTGCCGATTTCCCGACTCCTTTCGGGGCCTAATCGGGTCGCGCGAGCCGCCTGGCGCGATCGGGGCCCATGCCCCGGCCTCTGCCAGGCCTCGGGCAGCCGCTTTTGAAGCCCGACCAAAAACCCGAAAAATGGGCAAAAAGGGAATAAATTCCCGCCCAAAAAGGGTGAATAGTCGGTTGGGCGGCAGCCCTGGTCGGTCTCTGCAGACCTGGAGGCTCGAGACGTTTGTTTGGAAAACTCACCAAGTCTCGATTCTGCCACCTCCTACCTCTGTGCAGATACCCCGCCAACCCCCAAGGACAGAAATGACAAGTGTCAAGTTGGCGGGGCGTCGGGCCACCTGCTGCCGGCCATGAGCATCCAAATCCCCGCAAAAGGGGCATTTTCATTTCTTCATCGGGACTTCCGG
>NW_027254537.1:0-7500 GCF_044704955.1 Pristiophorus japonicus | reverse complement strand
CTCCAGCCGCCTTCTGGTTAATGAGTTATCCAGCCTGGCACTTCGGTTGCGCCAGCGAGACCAAGTCTCGGCTTTGGTTAATGATTTGAGCCGAACCGACCTGCCCCCCGCCACCGCGGGCTGAACTCGGCAAGGTCTGCCGATTTCCCGACTCCTTTCGGGGCCTAATCGGGTCGCGCGAGCCGCCTGGCGCGATCGGGGCCCATGCCCCGGCCTCTGCCAGGCCTCGGGCAGCCGCTTTTGAAGCCCGACCAAAAACCCGAAAAATGGGCAAAAAGGGAATAAATTCCCGCCCAAAAAGGGTGAATAGTCGGTTGGGCGGCAGCCCTGGTCGGTCTCTGCAGACCTGGAGGCTCGAGACGTTTGTTTGGAAAACTCACCAAGTCTCGATTCTGCCACCTCCTACCTCTGTGCAGATACCCCGCCAACCCCCAAGGACAGAAATGACAAGTGTCAAGTTGGCGGGGCGTCGGGCCACCTGCTGCCGGCCATGAGCATCCAAATCCCCGCAAAAGGGGCATTTTCATTTCTTCATCGGGACTTCCGGCAATTTCCAAGGTTCAACTCATTAACGTTGTTCGCAGACACTTGCCAGAAAATGCAAGTGGCCACTTTGCCGGGCCGACTCGCTTGCCCAAGCGGGAAACCATCAACCGAAGGCCCGGTAAGGCGGCCGAATCTGACCTCATAGACTTCCACACAACGGGACTTTTGACTTTCCCGGCCGCGGGTGGCCTCCACCCGGCCTCAGCCATCAGCCCTGCCTGCCTCCAGCCGCCTTCTGGTTAATGAGTTATCCAGCCTGGCACTTCGGTTGCGCCAGCGAGACCAAGTCTCGGCTTTGGTTAATGATTTGAGCCGAACCGACCTGCCCCCCGCCCCCCCCGGGCTGAACTCGGGCAGGTCTGCCGATTTCCCGACTCCTTTCGGGGCCTAATCGGGTCGCGCGAGCCGCCTGGCGCGATCGGGGACCATGCCCCGGCCTCTGCCAGGCCTCGGGCAGCCGCTTTTGAAGCCCGACCAAAAACCCGAAAAATGGGCAAAAAGGGAATAAATTCCCGCCCAAAAAGGGTGAATAGTCGGTTGGGCGGCAGCCCTGGTCGGTCTCTGCAGACCTGGAGGCTCGAGACGTTTGTTTGGAAAACTCACCAAGTCTCGATTCTGCCACCTCCTACCTCTGTGCAGATACCCCGCCAACCCCCAAGGACAGAAATGACAAGTGTCAAGTTGGCGGGGCGTCGGGCCACCTGCTGCCGGCCATGAGCATCCAAATCCCCGCAAAAGGGGCATTTTCATTTCTTCATCGGGACTTCCGACAATTGCCGAGGTTCAACTCATTAACGTTGTTCGCAGACACTTGCCAGAAAATGCAAGTGGCCACTTTGCCGGGCCGACTCGCTTGCCCAAGCGGGAAACCATCAACCGAAGGCCCGGTAAGGCGGCCGAATCTGACCTCATAGACTTCCACACAACGGGACTTTTGACTTTCCCGGCCGCGGGTGGCCTCCACCCGGCCTCAGCCATCAGCCCTGCCTGCCTCCAGCCGCCTTCTGGTTAATGAGTTATCCAGCCTGGCACTTCGGTTGCGCCAGCGAGACCAAGTCTCGGCTTTGGTTAATGATTTGAGCCGAACCGACCTGCCCCCCGCCACCGCGGGCTGAACTCGGCAAGGTCTGCCGATTTCCCGACTCCTTTCGGGGCCTAATCGGGTCGCGCGAGCCGCCTGGCGCGATCGGGGCCCATGCCCCGGCCTCTGCCAGGCCTCGGGCAGCCGCTTTTGAAGCCCGACCAAAAACCCGAAAAATGGGCAAAAAGGGAATAAATTCCCGCCCAAAAAGGGTGAATAGTCGGTTGGGCGGCAGCCCTGGTCGGTCTCTGCAGACCTGGAGGCTCGAGACGTTTGTTTGGAAAACTCACCAAGTCTCGATTCTGCCACCTCCTACCTCTGTGCAGATACCCCGCCAACCCCCAAGGACAGAAATGACAAGTGTCAAGTTGGCGGGGCGTCGGGCCACCTGCTGCCGGCCATGAGCATCCAAATCCCCGCAAAAGGGGCATTTTCATTTCTTCATCGGGACTTCCGGCAATTTCCAAGGTTCAACTCATTAACGTTGTTCGCAGACACTTGCCAGAAAATGCAAGTGGCCACTTTGCCGGGCCGACTCGCTTGCCCAAGCGGGAAACCATCAACCGAAGGCCCGGTAAGGCGGCCGAATCTGACCTCATAGACTTCCACACAACGGGACTTTTGACTTTCCCGGCCGCGGGTGGCCTCCACCCGGCCTCAGCCATCAGCCCTGCCTGCCTCCAGCCGCCTTCTGGTTAATGAGTTATCCAGCCTGGCACTTCGGTTGCGCCAGCGAGACCAAGTCTCGGCTTTGGTTAATGATTTGAGCCGAACCGACCTGCCCCCCGCCCCCCCCGGGCTGAACTCGGGCAGGTCTGCCGATTTCCCGACTCCTTTCGGGGCCTAATCGGGTCGCGCGAGCCGCCTGGCGCGATCGGGGACCATGCCCCGGCCTCTGCCAGGCCTCGGGCAGCCGCTTTTGAAGCCCGACCAAAAACCCGAAAAATGGGCAAAAAGGGAATAAATTCCCGCCCAAAAAGGGTGAATAGTCGGTTGGGCGGCAGCCCTGGTCGGTCTCTGCAGACCTGGAGGCTCGAGACGTTTGTTTGGAAAACTCACCAAGTCTCGATTCTGCCACCTCCTACCTCTGTGCAGATACCCCGCCAACCCCCAAGGACAGAAATGACAAGTGTCAAGTTGGCGGGGCGTCGGGCCACCTGCTGCCGGCCATGAGCATCCAAATCCCCGCAAAAGGGGCATTTTCATTTCTTCATCGGGACTTCCGGCAATTTCCGAGGTTCAACTCATTAACGTTGTTCGCAGACACTTGCCAGAAAATGCAAGTGGCCACTTTGCCGGGCCGACTCGCTTGCCCAAGCGGGAAACCATCAACCGAAGGCCCGGTAAGGCGGCCGAATCTGACCTCATAGACTTCCACACAACGGGACTTTTGACTTTCCCGGCCGCGGGTGGCCTCCACCCGGCCTCAGCCATCAGCCCTGCCTGCCTCCAGCCGCCTTCTGGTTAATGAGTTATCCAGCCTGGCACTTCGGTTGCGCCAGCGAGACCAAGTCTCGGCTTTGGTTAATGATTTGAGCCGAACCGACCTGCCCCCCGCCACCGCGGGCTGAACTCGGCAAGGTCTGCCGATTTCCCGACTCCTTTCGGGGCCTAATCGGGTCGCGCGAGCCGCCTGGCGCGATCGGGGCCCATGCCCCGGCCTCTGCCAGGCCTCGGGCAGCCGCTTTTGAAGCCCGACCAAAAACCCGAAAAATGGGCAAAAAGGGAATAAATTCCCGCCCAAAAAGGGTGAATAGTCGGTTGGGCGGCAGCCCTGGTCGGTCTCTGCAGACCTGGAGGCTCGAGACGTTTGTTTGGAAAACTCACCAAGTCTCGATTCTGCCACCTCCTACCTCTGTGCAGATACCCCGCCAACCCCCAAGGACAGAAATGACAAGTGTCAAGTTGGCGGGGCGTCGGGCCACCTGCTGCCGGCCATGAGCATCCAAATCCCCGCAAAAGGGGCATTTTCATTTCTTCATCGGGACTTCCGGCAATTTCCAAGGTTCAACTCATTAACGTTGTTCGCAGACACTTGCCAGAAAATGCAAGTGGCCACTTTGCCGGGCCGACTCGCTTGCCCAAGCGGGAAACCATCAACCGAAGGCCCGGTAAGGCGGCCGAATCTGACCTCATAGACTTCCACACAACGGGACTTTTGACTTTCCCGGCCGCGGGTGGCCTCCACCCGGCCTCAGCCATCAGCCCTGCCTGCCTCCAGCCGCCTTCTGGTTAATGAGTTATCCAGCCTGGCACTTCGGTTGCGCCAGCGAGACCAAGTCTCGGCTTTGGTTAATGATTTGAGCCGAACCGACCTACCCCCCGCCCCCGCGGGCTGAACTCGGGCAGGTCTGCCGATTTCCCGACTCCTTTCGGGGCCTAATCGCGTCGCGCGAGCCGCCTGGCGCGATCGGGGACCATGCCCCGGCACCTGCCAGGCCTCGGGCAGCCGCTTTTGAAGCCCGACCAAAAACCCGAAAAATGGGCAAAAAGGGAATAAATTCCCGCCCAAAAAGGGTGAATAGTCGGTTGGGCGGCAGCCCTGGTCGGTCTCTGCAGACCTGGAGGCTCGAGACGTTTGTTTGGAAAACTCACCAAGTCTCGATTCTGCCACCTCCTACCTCTGTGCAGATACCCCGCCAACCCCCAAGGACAGAAATGACAAGTGTCAAGTTGGCGGGGCGTCGGGCCACCTGCTGCCGGCCATGAGCATCCAAATCCCCGCAAAAGGGGCATTTTCATTTCTTCATCGGGACTTCCGACAATTGCCGAGGTTCAACTCATTAACGTTGTTCGCAGACACTTGCCAGAAAATGCAAGTGGCCACTTTGCCGGGCCGACTCGCTTGCCCAAGCGGGAAACCATCAACCGCAGGCCCGGTAAGGCGGCCGAATCTGACCTCATAGACTTCCACACAACGGGACTTTTGACTTTCCCGGCCGCGGGTGGCCTCCACCCGGCCTCAGCCATCAGCCCTGCCTGCCTCCAGCCGCCTTCTGGTTAATGAGTTATCCAGCCTGGCACTTCGGTTGCGCCAGCGAGACCAAGTCTCGGCTTTGGTTAATGATTTGAGCCGAACCGACCTGCCCCCCGCCTCCCCCGGGCTGAACTCGGGCAGGTCTGCCGATTTCCCGACTCCTTTCGGGGCCTAATCGGGTCGCGCGAGCCGCCTGGCGCGACCGGGGACATGCCCCGGCCTCTGCCAGGCCTCGGGCTGCCGTTTTTGAAGCCCGACCAAAAACCCGAAAAATGGACAAAAATGGAAAAAATTCCCGCCCAAAAAGGGTGAATAGTCGGTTGGGCGGCAGCCCTGGTCGGTCTCTGCAGACCTGGAGGCTCGAGACGTGACTTTGGAAAACTCACCAATTCTCGATCAGCCACCTCCTACCTCTGTGCAGGTACCCCGCCAACCCCCAAGGACAGAAATGACAAGTGTCAAGTTGGCGGGACGGATTTGACTTCGGTCGCCGAGCCCTGGAACTAATTTCCCGCAAACGGCTTCGGATTTAGCTCCATCCAGACTTCCGGGACGAAACTTGACAGGCCGTATCTCCGCACTCCCGGAGCGCAGCCGCACCGTTCCGGCACCCATCGACGCGGCTGGCCGAGCCCGAGCGAACGCACCCCACGGCGGACGGCTAGGCCTTTCCGATTTTTTCACCCTTTTTCCCGAAAAGATTCCAACTGGCAGGGACATTCGCCCGACGGCTTAAAGACATGCCCTTCTGCCACACTAACGTCCCCGCCTTCGTTTGGCTATGTTGGCTTCGTCATTTCCGTCTTTTATTAAAGATACCATCTTAACACGCCGGTTAACCATTTGCCAGAGTTTTCGGTTAATGGTTTGCCACCTTCAACCCATTTGGTTAACCATTTGCCGCCGACAATTTTCAGTTCATCAGTTGCCACATTCAGACTTTCTTCTCCGGTTGCATTTCGCGGACTTCCAGCGCGCTCGGCTTCGGGTCGGCCCGCAGGAATGTGGTAGCGTTCGATGCCGCTTGCCTTCCTCTTCCCCGCGCCGCGCACCCGACGAGCACAGCTGGCCCACCAGCGGAGATAGCCGTCGGAAAGCGGTCTCCAGCCAACGGCTGCACCTCCGCCGGCCAAAGAGCCGGCCGCACGCCGTCGCTGGCCTCCGGTGCGACCCGTCCGGCCGCAGCGGACGCTCTTTACCCGCGCCAGTTGCCACGTTGCGTCGTCATGTTACTGCCCAAAGACTGCAGCGGATGCCGGTTGCCCGGCGGGCCAAGCGGCCTAGCGACGCCGTGCCTCGTCCATGCGGGAGCGGGCTGACACCGCCGCCTGCGGGGTCGCCGCCGCTTTCCAACGAGGTATGGCCGACAGCGGTCCGACACGGGACGGCGGAGAGATCCGCATTTCGGCCCCGGCCGCATCAGACAGCCAGAACTGGCCGACCGAAGTTTTCCACCCGCCGGCTGGCCGATCAAGCCCGCTTCCGAAGAAAGGCGCTCGGCTTGCAGGCCGCTCCGCCATTCAGCATCCCTGGCTGCCCGGCACAGGTTACAAGATGCACCCCCAATGACGCAGCAGACCATTGTCGCTCAAGCAGCTTCATGCCGCCAGCCCAACAACAACGGCGACCAGCACCACCACGACCAGCAGCAAATTGCCCTCCGCCGCCCTGTCGACATCACTTTAAAAGCCACACCGCAAATACGCCCTCCTTCCCGGCTACTGACACTGATTAAACCCCATCGGCATTCTCCCTGCACCACCACAAATCACCCCTCACCGCCGCACGCACAAGCTCAGAGACCTCCCTTCCCTCACCCCGATCGACATCAATTGAAAAACAACACCGGAAACACACGCTCAAAGCCGGCTACGTCCTGTCATGCACCCCCTTGGCGACTATTAAGCCCGACAACACTTATTTCAACCAAGCGCAGCCCCAAGTTGAAGTGGCAACTCATTAACCAATGTCTGCGGTACCAACTCATTAACCAGCAACTTGCATTCACCATGTGCAGCGAATCGAAAACTGACTGGCAGATGCTGCGGGAACCGCGCGCCCCTGTCCCCGTCCACGGCATAAGGCAAGCGCCCCACCCCGCCCCACCTGTGAGGTGCCATCTCATTAACCGATTGCAGAAAGTAAAGTGTGGGGGGGATAAATCATTAACCAACGTACTTTTGGGGTGAGGGATGGGAGGAGAAACAGAGAGAGAGAGAGAGAGGCACGGTAACGGGATGAGTACCAAGAGTCGAACGCCTGGCCAAGGCGAAGACCCAGGTAGCACTCCGTCTTTAGTCGAATAAAGCACGACCGGGCGAAAGTCCTCATACTGCAACTGGCCAGGAAGCAGCAGAGTATTTCACACGGAGCATGCCATCCGAAGAAGGACGCGGAGTGATCCCGAGGAGGAGGTGGCAGAGACCTCGGGCGAGGAGCTCCACGGTCCACCTGCCTTCCACTCTTCCCCCAACCCCCCCCACCTTGCCCAAGCCCCAACGAAGTGCGGCCTCACGCGAGGAGCGTCCCAGGAGCGGGTAGGTGGGCGGTTTGCACTCGGTACCGACAAAAGTTTGGCTCGAGGGCTGACTTTCAATAGATCGCAACGAGATAGCTGCTCTGCTACGTACGAAACCCTGAGCCAGAATCAGGTCGTCTACGAATAATTTAGCACCAGGTTCCCCACGAACATGCTATGCGTAAACAGGAGAGAGGCGGCGCCCATCCGTCCGCACTCCAGCCCCGAAACGAGCGGCACTACACACCGACCGGAGTCGGCTATCCCAGGCCAACCGGTGATCCGCGGCGCTAGGGTATCGTTACGTTTAGGGGGGATTCTGACTTAGAGGCGTTCAGTCATAATCCCACAGATGGTAGCTTCGCACCATTGGCTCCT
>NW_027254535.1:212500-302557 GCF_044704955.1 Pristiophorus japonicus | reverse complement strand
CCCTGGACACTCTCCCCTCCCCCCGTGACACTCTCCCCTCCTCCCGGGACACTCTCGCCTCCCGCCTGGACACTCTCCCTTCCCCCCGGGACACTCACCCCTCCCCTCGGGACACTCTCCCCTCCCCTCGGGACACTCTCTACTCCCCTCCCCCCGAGACACTCTCCACTCCCCTCCCCCCGAGAAACTCTCCCCTCCCCCCGAGACACTCTCCCCTCCCCCCGGGACACTCACCCCTCCCCTCGGGACACTCTCTACTCCCCTCCCCTCGGGACACTCTCCCCTCCCCCCGAGACACTCTCCCCTCCCCCCGGGACACTCACCCCTCCCCTCGGGACACACTCTCCTCCCCCCGAGACACTCTCCCCTCCCACCGAGACACTTTCCCCTCCCCCTGAGACACTCTCTCCTCCCCCTGAGACACTCTCTCCTCCCCCTGTGACACTCTCCCCTCCCCCGAGACAATCTCCCCTCCCCCCGGGACACTCTCCACTCCCCTCGTGACACTCTCCCCTCCCCCCGGGACACTCTCCCCTCCCCTCGGGACACTCTCCCCTCCCCCTGAGACATTCTCCCCGCCCCCCGAGACACTCTCCCCTCACCTCCCCCCGGGACACACTCTCCTCCCCTCCCCCCGGGACACTCTCCCCTCCCCTCCCCCCGAGACACTCTCCACTCCCCTCCCCCCGAGACACTCTCCACTCCCGTCGTGACACTCTCCCCTCCCCCCGGGACACTCTCCCCTCCCCTCGGGACACTCTCCCCTCCCCCTGAGACATTCTCCCCGCCCCCCGAGACACTCTCCCCTCACCTCCCCCCGGGACACACTCCCCTCCCCTCCCCCCGGGACACTCTCCCCTCCCCGCCCCCCGGGACACTCTCTCCTCCCCTCCCCCCGGGACATTCTCCCCTCCCCTCCCCCGAGACACTCTCCACTCCCCTCCCCCCGAGACCCTCTCCCCTCCCCCCGAGACACTCTCCCTTCCCCCTGAGACACTCTCCCCTCCCCCGAGACACTCTCCCCTCCCCCTGAGACCCTCTCCCCTCCCCCCCGAGACACTCTCCCCTCCCCCTGAGACATTCTCCCCGCCCCCCGAGACACTCTCCCCTCACCTCCCCGGGACACACTCCCCATCCCTCCCCCCGGGACACTCTCCCCTCCCCTCCCCCCGGGACACTCTCTCCTCCCCTCCCCCCGGGACATTCTCCCCTCCCCTCCCCCGAGACACTCTCCACTCCCCTCCCCCCGAGACACTCTCCCCTCCCCCCGAGACACTCTCCCTTCCCCCTGAGACACTCTCCCCTCCCCCGAGACACTCTCCCCTCCCCCTGAGACCCTCTCCCCTCCCCCCCGAGACACTCTCCCCTCCCCCCGAGACACTCTCCCCTCCCCCCGAGACACAGTCCACTCCCCCCGGGACACTCTCCCCTCCCCTCGGGACACTCTCCCCTCCCCCCCGAGACACTCTCCCCTCCCCCCGAGACACTCTCCCCTCCCCACAAGACACTCTCCCCTCCCCTCCCCCCGAGACACTCTCCCTTCCCCCTGAGACACTCTCCCCTTCCCACAAGACACTCTCCCCTACCCCTGAGACACTCTCCCCTCCCCTCCCCCCGGGACACACTCCCCTCCCCTCCCCCCAGGACACCCTCCCCTCCCCTCCCCACAGGACACACTCCCCTCCCCTCCCCCCGGGACACTCTCCCCTCCCCTCCCCCCGAGACACTCTCCACTCCCCTCCCCCCGAGACACGCTCCCCTCCCCTCCCCCCGGGACACTCTCCCCTCCCATCCCCCCGAGACACTCTCCACTCCCCTCCCCCCGAGACACGCTCCCCTCCCCTCCCCCCGGGACTCTCTCTCCTCCCCCTGAGACACTCTCCCTTCCCCCCGGGACACACTCCCCTCCCCCCGGGACACTCTCCCCTCCCCTCGGGACACTCTCTACTCCCCTCCCCCCGAGACACTCTCCACTCCCCTCCCCCCGAGAAACTCTCCCCTCCCCCCGAGACACTCTCCCCTCCCCCCGGGACACTCACCCCTCCCCTCGGGACACTCTCTACTCCCCTCCCCTCGGGACACACTCTCCTCCCCCCGAGACACTCTCCCCTCCCACCGAGACACTTTCCCCTCCCCCTGAGACACTCTCTCCTCCCCCTGAGACACTCTCTCCTCCCCCTGTGACACTCTCCCCTCCCCCGAGACAAGCTCCCCTCCCCCCGGGACACTCTCCACTCCCCTCGTGACACTCTCCCCTCCCCCCGGGACACTCTCCCCTCCCCTCGGGACACTCTCCCCTCCCCCTGAGACATTCTCCCCGCCCCCCGAGACACTCTCCCCTCACCTCCCCCGGGACACACTCTCCTCCCCTCCCCCCGGGACACTCTCCCCTCCCCTCCCCCCGAGACACTCTCCACTCCCCTCCCCCCGAGACACTCTCCACTCCCGTCGTGACACTCTCCCCTCCCCCCGGGACACTCTCCCCTCCCCTCGGGACACTCTCCCCTCCCCCTGAGACATTCTCCCCGCCCCCCGAGACACTCTCCCCTCACCTCCCCCCGGGACACACTCCCCTCCCCTCCCCCCGGGACACTCTCCCCTCCCCGCCCCCCGGGACACTCTCTCCTCCCCTCCCCCCGGGACATTCTCCCCTCCCCTCCCCCGAGACACTCTCCACTCCCCTCCCCCCGAGACACTCTCCCCTCCCCCCGAGACACTCTCCCTTCCCCCTGAGACACTCTCCCCTCCCCCGAGACACTCTCCCCTCCCCCTGAGACCCTCTCCCCTCCCCCCCGAGACACTCTCCCCTCCCCCTGAGACATTCTCCCCGCCCCCCGAGACACTCTCCCCTCACCGCCCCCCGGGACACACTCCCCTCCCCTCCCCCCGGGACACTCTCCCCTCCCCTCCCCCCGGGACACTCTCTCCTCCCCTCCCCCCGGGACATTCTCCCCTCCCCTCCCCCGAGACACTCTCCACTCCCCTCCCCCCGAGACACTCTCCCCTCCCCCCGAGACACTCTCCCTTCCCCCTGAGACACTCTCCCCTCCCCCGAGACACTCTCCCCTCCCCCTGAGACCCTCTCCCCTCCCCCCCGAGACACTCTCCCCTCCCCCCGAGACACTCTCCCCTCCCCCCGAGACACAGTCCACTCCCCCCGGGACACTCTCCCCTCCCCTCGGGACACTCTCCCCTCCCCCCCGAGACACTCTCCCCTCCCCCCGAGACACTCTCCCCTCCCCACAAGACACTCTCCCCTCCCCTCCCCCGAGACACTCTCCCTTCCCCCTGAGACACTCTCCCCTCCCCCGAGACACTCTCCCCTCCCCCTGAGACACTCTCCCCTTCCCACAAGACACTCTCCCCTACCCCTGAGACACTCTCCCCTCCCCTCCCCCCGGGACACACTCCCCTCCCCTCCCCCCAGGACACCCTCCCCTCCCCTCCCCACAGGACACACTCCCCTCCCCTCCCCCCGGGACACTCTCCCCTCCCCTCCCCCCGAGACACTCTCCACTCCCCTCCCCCCGAGACACGCTCCCCTCCCCTCCCCCCGGGACACTCTCCCCTCCCATCCCCCCGAGACACTCTCAACTCCCCTCCCCCCGAGACCCGCTCCCCTCCCCTCCCCCCGGGACACTCTCTCCTCCCCCTGAGACACTCTCCCCTCCTCCCGGGACACTCTCGCCTCCCGCCTGGACACTCTCCCTTCCCCCCGGTACACTCACCCCTCCCCTCGGGACACTCTCCCCTCCCCTCGGGACACTCTCTACTCCCCTCCCCCCGAGACACTCTCCACTCCCCTCCCCCCGAGAAACTCTCCCCTCCCCCCGAGACACTCTCCCCTCCCCCCGGGACACTCACCCCTCCCCTCGGGACACTCTCTACTCCCCTCCCCTCGGGACACTCTCCCCTCCCCCCGAGACACTCTCCCCTCCCCCAGGGACACTCACCCCTCCCCCCGAGACACAGTCCACTCCCCCCGGGACACTCTCCCCTCCCCTCGGGACACTCTCCCCTCCCCCCCGAGACACTCTCCCCTCCCCCCGAGACACTCTCCCCTCCCCACAAGACACTCTCCCCTCCCCTCCCCCCGAGACACTCTCCCTTCCCCCTGAGACACTCTCCCCTCCCCCGAGACACTCTCCCCTCCCCCTGAGACTTCTCTCCCCTTCCCACAAGACACTCTCCCCTACCACTGAGACACTCTCCCCTCCCCTCCCCCCGGGACACACTCCCCTCCCCTCCCCCCAGGACACCCTTCCCTCCCCTCCCCACAGGACACACTCCCCTCCCCTCCCCACAGGACACACTCCCGTCCCCTCCCCCCGGGACACTCTCATCTCCGCTCCCCCCGGGACACTCTCCCCTCCCCTCCCCCCGGGATACTCTGCCCTCCCCTCCCCCCGGGACACTCTCCCCTCCCCTCCCCCCGGGACACTCTCCCCTCCCCTCCCCCTGGGACACTCTCCCGTCCCCTCCCCCTGGGACACTCTCCCGTCCCCTCCCCCCGGGACACTCTCCCGTCCCCTCCCCCCGGGACACTCTCCCCTCCCCTCCCCCCGGGATACTCTGCCCTCCCCTCCCCCCGGGACACTCTCCCCTCCCCTCCCCCGGGACACTCTCCCCTCCCCTCCCCCTGGGACACTCTCCCGTCCCCTCAACCCTGGGACACTCTCCCGTCCCCTCCCCCCGGGACACTCTCCCGTCCCCTCCCCCCGGGACACTCTCCCGTCCCCTCCCCCTGGGACACTCTCCCGTCCCCTCCCCCCGGGACACTCTCCCGTCCCCCTCCCCCCGGGACACTCTCCCCTCCCACTGGGACACTCTCCTGTCCCCTCCCCCTGGGACACTCTCCTCTCCCCTCCCTCTGGGACACTCTCCCCTCCCCTCCCCTCCCCCCGGGATACTCTCGTCTCACCTCCCCCTAGGACACTCTCCCCTCCCCTCCCCCTGGGACACTCTCCCCTCCACTCCCCTCCCCCTGGGACACTCTCCTCTCCCCTCCCCACCCCCCGGGACACTCTCCCCTCCCCTCCCCCCGGGACACTCTTCCCTCCCCTCCCCTCGCCCTAGGACACTCTCCCCTCCCCTCCCCTCCCCCCGGGACACTCTCCCCTCCACTCCCCTCCCCCTGGGACACTCTCCCCTCCCCTGCCGCCGGGACACTCTCCGCTCCCCTCCCCTCCCCCTGGGACACTCTCCCCTCCCCTCCCCTCCCCCCAGGACACTCTCCTCTCCACCCGGAACACACTCACCTCCCCTCCCCCCGGGACACTCTCCCCCTCCCCTCCCCTCCCCCCAGGACACTCTCCTCTCCCCCCGGGACACTCTACCCTCCCCACCCCCCGGGACACTCTCCCCTCCCCTCCCCCTGGAACATTCTCCCCTCCCCTCGGGACACTCTCCCCTCCCCTCCCCCCGGGACACTCTCCCCTCCCCTCCCCCTGGGACACTCTCCCCTCCCTTCCCCCTGGGACACTCTCCCCTCCCCCTGGGACACTGTCCCCTCCCCCTGGGACACACTCCCCTCCCCCTGGGACACCCTCCCCTCCCCTTGGGACACTCTCCTCTCCCCCCGGGGCACTCTCCCCTCCCCCGGGACACTCTCCACTCCCTTCCCCCTGGGACACTCTCCCCTCCCCCTGGGACACTCTCCCCTCCCCCTGGGACACCCTCCCCTCCCCTTGGGACTCTCTCCGCTCCCCTCCCCTTGGGAAAATCTCCACTCCCCTCCCCCCGAGACACTCTCCCCACCTCCTGGGACACTCTCCTCTCCCCTCCCCCGGGACACTCACCCCTTCCCCCGGGACACTCTCCCCTCCCCTCCTCCTGGGACACTCTCCTCTCCCCTCCCCATGGGCACTCACCCCTCCCCACCGGACACTCTCCCCTCCATCCTATACACTCTCCCCTCCCTTCCCCCTGGGACACTCTCCACTGCCCCCGGGACACTCTACCCTCCCCTCCCCCCGGGACACTCTCCCCTCCCCTGGTGACACTCTCCCCTCCCCCGGGACACTCTCCCCTCCCCTCCCCCCTGGGACACTCTCCCTCCCCTCCCCCCGGGACACTCTCCCCTCCCCTGAGGACACTCTCCGCTCCCCCGGGACACTCTTTCCTCCCCTCCGCCCCGGGACACTCTCCGCTCCCCTGCCCTCCCCCTGGGACACTCTCCCCTCCGCTCCCCTCCTCCCGGGACACTCTCCTCTCCACCCGGAACACTCTCACCTCCCCTCCCCCCGGGACACTCTCCCCCTCCCCTCCTCTCCCCCCAGGACACTCTCCTCTCCCCCCGGGACACTCTACCCTCCCCACACCCCGGGACACTCTCCCCTCCCCTCCCCCTGGAACATTCTCCCCTCCCCTCGGGACACTCTCCCCTCCCCTCCCCCCGGGACACTCTCCCCTCCCCTCCCCCTGCAACACTCTCCCCTCCCTTCCCCCTGGGACACTCTCCCCTCCCCCTGGGACACTGTCCCCTCCCCCTGGGACACTCTTCCCTCCCCCTGGGACACCCTCCCCTCCCCCCGGGACACTCTCCCCTCCCCTCCCCCTGGGACACTCTCCCGTCCCCTCCCCCTGGGACACTCTCCCGTCCCCTCCCCCCGGGACACTCTCCCGTCCCCTCCCCCCGGGACACTCTCCCCTCCCCTCCCCCTGGGACACTCTCCCGTCCCCTCCCCCTGGGACACTCTCCCGTCCCCTCCCCCCGGGACACTCTCCCGTCCCCTCCCCCCGGGACACTCTCCCCTCCCCCTGGGACACTCTCCTGTCCCCTCCCCCTGGGACACTCTCCTCTCCCCTCCCTCTGGGACACTCTCCCCTCCCCTCCCCTCCCCCCGGGATACTCTCGTCTCCCCTCCCCCTAGGACACTCTCCCCTCCCCTCCCCCTGGGACACTCTCCCCTCCACTCCCCTCCCCCTGGGACACTCTCCTCTCCCCTCCCCTCCCCCCGGGACACTCTCCCCTCCCCTCCCCCCGGGACACTCTTCCCTCCCCTCCCCTCGCCCTAGGACACTCTCCCCTCCCCTCCCCTCCCCCCGGGACACTCTCCCCTCCACTCCCCTCCCCCTGGGACACTCTCCCCTCCCCTGCCGCCGGGACACTCTCCGCTCCCCTCCCCTCCCCCTGGGACACTCTCCCCTCCCCTGCCGCCGGGACACTCTCCGCTCCCCTCCCCTCCCCCTGGGACACTCTCCCCTCCCCTCCCCTCCCCCCAGGACACTCTCCTCTCCACCCGGAACACTCTCGACTCCCCTCCCCCCGGGACACTCTCCCCCTCCCCTCCCCTCCCCCCAGGACACTATCCTCTCCCCCCGGGACACTCTACCCTCCCCACCCCCCGGGACACTCTCCCCTCCCCTCCCCCTGGAACATTCTCCCCTCCCCTCGGGACACTCTCCCCTCCCCTCCCCCCGGGACACTCTCCCCTCCCCTCCCCCTGGGACACTCTCCCCTCCCTTCCCCCTGGGACACTCTCCCCTCCCCCTGGGACACTGTCCCCTCCCCCTGGGACACACTCCCCTCCCCCTGGGACACCCTCCCCTCCCCTTGGGACACTCTCCTCTCCCCCCGGGGCACTCTCCCCTCCCCCGGGACACTCTCCACTCCCTTCCCCCTGGGACACTCTCACCTCCCCCTGGGACACTCTCCCCTCCCCCTGGGACACCCTCCCCTCCCCTTGGGACACTCTCCGCTCCCCTCCCCTTGGGAAAATCTCCACTCCCCTCCCCCCGGGACACTCTCCCCACCTCCTGGGACACTCTCCTCTCCCCTCCCCCGGGACACTCACCCCTTCCCCCGGGACACTCTCCCCTCCCCTCCTCCTGGGACACTCTCCTCTCCCCTCCCCATGGGCACTCACCCCTCCCCACCGGACACTCTCCCCTCCATCCTATACACTCTCCCCTCCCTTCCCCCTGGGACACTCTCCACTGCCCCCGGGACACTCTACCCTCCCCTCCCCCCGGGACACTCTCCCCTCCCCTGGTGACACTCTCCCCTCCCCCGCGACACTCTCCCCTCCCCTCCCCCCTGGGACACTGTCCCTCCCCTCCCCCCGGGACACTCTCCCCTCCCCTGAGGACACTCTCCGCTCCCCCGGGACACTCTCCCCTCCCCTCCGCCCCGGGACACTCTCCGCTCCCCTCCCCTCCCCCTGGGACACTCTCCCCTCCGCTCCCCTCCTCCCGGGACACTCTCCTCTCCACCCGGAACACTCTCACCTCCCCTCCCCCCGGGACACTCTCCCCCTCCCCTCCTCTCCCTCCAGGACACTCTCCTCTCCCCCCGGGACACTCTACCCTCCCCACACCCCGGGACACTCTCCCCTCCCCTCCCCCTGGAACATTCTCCCCTCCCCTCGGGACACTCTCCCCTCCCCTCCCCCCGGGACACTCTCCCCTCCCCTCCCCCTGGGACACTCACCCCTCCCTTCCCCCTGGGACACTCTCCCCTCCCCCTGGGACACTGTCCCCTCCCCCTGGGACACACTTCCCTCCCCCTGGGACACCCTCCCCTCCCCTTGGGACACTCTCCTCTCCCCCCGGGGCACTCTCCCCACCCCCGGGACACTCTCCCCTCCCCCTGGGACAATCTCACCTCCCCCTGGGACACCCTCCCCTCCCCTTGGGACACTCTCCGCACCCCTCCCCTTCGGAAAATCTCCCCTCCCCTCCCCCCGGGACACTCTCCCCACCTCCTGGGACACTCTCCTCTCCCCTCCCCCGGGACACTCTCCACTCCCTTCCCCCTGGGACACTCTCCCCTCCCCCTGGGACACTCACCCCTCCCCCTGGGACACCCTCCCCTCCCCTTGGGACACTCTACGCTCCCCTCCCCTTGGGAAAATCTCCCCTCCCCTCCCCCCGGGACACTCTCCCCTCCTCCTGGGACACTCTCCTCTCCCCACCCCATGGGCACTCACCCCTCCCCACCGGACACTCTCCCCTCCCCCCTATACACTCTCCCCTCCCTTCCCCCTGGGACACTCTCCCCTGCCCCCGGGACACTCTACCCTCCCCTCCCCCCGGGACACTCTCCCCTCCCCTGGGGACACTCTCCCCTCCCCCGGGACACTCTCCCCTCCCCTACCCCCTGGGACACTCTCCCTCCCCTCCCCCCGGGACACTCTCCCCTCCCCTGAGGACACTCTCCGCTCCCCCGGGACACTCTCCCCTCCCCTCCCCCCCGGGACACTCTCCCTCCCCTCCCCCCGGGACACTCTCCCCTCCCCTCCCCCTGAGACACTCCCCCTCCCCTTCCCTCCCCCCCCGGGAAACTCACACTCCCCGTCTCTGTGTGATATATGTCTGTGTACAGACTGTGTGTGTGATATATGTCTGTGTACAGACTGTGTGTGTGATATATGTCTGTGTACAGGCTGTGTGTGTGATATATGTCTGTGTACAGACTGTGTGTGTGATATATGTCTGTGTACAGACTGTGTGTGTGATATATGTTTGTGCACAGACTGTGTGTGTGATATATGTCTGTGTACAGACTGTTTGTGTGATATATGTCTGTGTACAGACTGTGTGTGTGATATATGTCTGTGTACAGGCTGTGTGTGTGATATATGTCTGTGTACAGACAGTGTGTGTGATATATGTCTGTATACGGGCTATGTGTGTGATATATGCCTGTGTACAGACTGTGTGTGTGATATATGTCTGTGTACAGACTGTGTGTGTGTGGTATATTTCTGTGTACGGGCTGTGTGTGTGATATATGTCTGTGTACAGACTTTGTGTGTGATATATGTCTGTGTACTGACTGTGTGTGTGATATATGTCGGTGTACGGGCTGTGTGTGTGATATATGTCTTTCTACAGACTGTGTGTGTGATATATGTCTGTGTACAGACTGTGTGTGTGATATATGTCTGTGTACAGACTGTGTGTGTGATATATGTCTGTGTACAGACTGTGAGTGTGATATATGTCTGTGTACAGACTGTGTGTGTGATATATGTCTGTGTACAGGCTGTGTGTGTGATATATGTCTGTGTACAGACTGTGTTTGTGATATATGTCTGTGTACAGACTGTGTGTGTGTGATATGTCTGTGTACAGACTGTGTGTGATATATGTCTGTGTACAGACTGTGTGTGTGATATATGTCTGTGTCCAGACTGTGTGTGTGATATATGTCTGTGTACAGACTGTGTGTGTGATATATGTCTGTGTACTGACTGTGTGTGTGTGATATATGTCTGTGTACAGACTGTGTTTGTGATATATGTCTGTGTACAGGCGGTGTGTGTGATATATGTCTGAGTACTGACTGCGTGTGTGATATATGTCTGTGGACAGGCTGTGTTTGTGATATATGTCTGTGTACTGACTGTGTGTGTGATATATGTCTGTATACAGACTGTGTGTGTGATATATGTCTGTGTACGGGCTGTGTGTGTGTGATATATGTCTGTGTAGTGACTGTGTGTGTGATATATGTCTGTGTACGGACTGTGTGTGATATATGTCTGTGTACAGACTGTGTGTGATATATTTTTGTGTACAGTCTCTTTGTGTGATATATGTCTGTGTACAGACTGTGTGTGTGATATATGTCCGTGTACAGATTGTGTGTATGATATATGTCTGTGTACAGGCTGTGTGTGTGTTATATATGTCTGTGTACAGACTTCGTGTGTGATATATGTCTGTGTACAGACTGTGTGTGATATAGGCCTGTGTACAGACTGTGTGTGTGGTATATGTCTGTACAGACTGTGTGTGTGTGTGATATATGTCTGTGAACAGACTGTGTGTGTGATATATGTCTGTGTACTGACTGTGTGTGTGATATATGTCTGTGTAAAGACTGTGTGTGTGATATATGTCTGTGTACAGACTGTATGTGTGTGATATATGTCTGTGTACAGATTGTGTGTGTGATATATGTCTGTGTACAGACTGTGTGTGTGATATAGGTCTGTGTACAGAATGTGCATTTGATATATGTCCGTGTACAGTCTCTGTGTGTGATATATGTCTGTGTACATACTGTGTGTGTGATATATGTCTGTATACGGGCTATGTGTGTGATATATGCCTGTGTACAGACTGTGTGTGTGATATATGTCTGTGTACAGACTGTGTGTGTGTGGTATTTTTCTGTGTACGGGCTGTGTGTGTGATATATGCCTGTGTACAGACTGTGTGTGTGATATATGCCTGTGTACAGACTGTGTGTGTGATATATGTCTGTGAACAGACTGTGTGTGTGATATATGTCTGTGTACTGACTGTGTGTGTGATATATGTCTGTGTACAGACTGTGTGTGTGATATATGTCTGTGTACAGACTGTGTGTGTGTGATATATGTCTGTGTACAGTCTCTGTGTGTGATATATGCCTGTGTACAGACTGTGTGTGTGATATATGTCTGTGTACAGACTGTGTGTGTGATATATATCTGTGTACAGGTTGTGTGTTTGATATATGTCTGTGTACGGGCTGTGTGTGTGATATATGTCTGTGTATGGGCTGTGTGTGCGTGATATATGTCTGTGTACAGTCTCTGTGTGTGATATATATCTGTATACGGGCTGTGTGTGTGATATATGCCTGTGTACAGACTGTGTGTGTGATATATGTCTGTGTACAGGCTGTGTGTGTGATATATGTCTGTGCACAGATTGTGTGTGTGATATATATGTCTGTGTACAGGTTGTGTGTGTGATATATGTCTCTATACAGGCTGTGTGTGTGATATATATCTGTGTACAGATTGTGTGTATGATATATGTCTGTGTACAGACTGTGCGTGTGTGATATATGTCTGTGTACAGACTGTGTGTGTGATATATGTCTGTGCACAGGCTGTGTGTGTGATATATGTCGGTGTACAGTCTGTGTGTGTGATATATGTCTGTGTACATTCTGTGTGTGTGATGTATGTCTGTGTACAGACTGTGTGTGTGATATATCTGTGTACCGACTGCGTGCGTGATATATGTCTGTGTTCAGACTGTTTTTCTTAAATATGTCTGTGTACGGGCTGTGTGTGTGACATATGTCTGTGTACAGGATGTGTGTGTCACATATGTCTGTGTATGGGTTGTGTGTGTGATATATGTCTGTGTACAGACTGTGTGTGTGATATATGTCTGTGCACAGGCTGTGTGTGTGTGATATATGTCTGTGTACAGACTGTGTTTGTGATATATGTCTGTGTACAGACTGTGTGTGTGATATATGTCTGTGTACAGGCTGTGTGTGTGATATATGTCTGTGTACATACTCTGTGTGTGCTATATGTCTGTGTACAGACTGTGCGTGTGATATATGTCTGTATACAGACTGTGTGTGTGATATATATCTGTGTACAGACTGTGTGTGTGCGATATATGTCAGTGTACAGACTCTGTGTGAGTGATATATATCTGTGTACTGTCTCTGAGTGTGATATATGTATGTATACAGACTGTGTGTGTGATATATGTCTGTGTACAGACTGTGTGTGTGATATATATCTGTGTACAGGTTGTGTGTTTGATATATGTCTGTTTACGGGCTGTGTTTCTGATAAATGTCTGTGTACGGGCTGTGTGTGTGTGATATATGTCTGTGTACAGTCTCTGTGTGTGATATATGTCTGGGTATAGTCTCTGTGTGTGATATATATCTGTGTAAAGGCTGTGTTTGGTATATGTCTGCGTGCAGACTGTGTGTGATATAGGTCTGTGCACGGGCTGTGTGTGTGATATATGTCTGTGCACAGGCTGTGTGTGTGTGATATATGTCTGTGTACAGACTGTGTGTGTGATATATGTCTGTGTACAGACTGTGTGTGTGATATATGTCTGTGTACAGGCTGTGTGTGTGATATATGTCTGTGTACAGACTGTGTGTGTGATATATGTCTGTGTACAGACTGTGTGTGTGATATATGTTTGTGTACAGACTGTGTTTGTGATATATGTCTGTGTACAGACTGTTTGTGTGATATATGTCTGTGTACAGACTGTGTGTGTGATATATGTCTGTGTACAGACTGTGAGTGTGATATATGTCTGTGTACAGACTGTGTGTGTGATATATGTCTGTGTACAGGCTGTGTGTGTGATATATGTCTGTGTACAGACTGTGTTTGTGATATAGGTCTGTGTACAGACTGTGTGTGTGATATATGTCTGTGTACAGACTGTGTGTGTGATATATGTCTGTGTACAGACTGTGTGTGTGATATATGTCTGTGTCCAGACTGTGTGTGTGATATATGTCTGTGTACAGACTGTGTGTGTGATATATGTCTGTGTACCGACTGTGTGTGTGTGATATATGTCTGTGTACAGACTGTGTTTGTGATATATGTCTGTGTACAGGCGGTGTGTGTGATATATGTCTGAGTACTGACTGCGTGTGTGATATATGTCTGTGGACAGGCTGTGTTTGTGATATATGTCTGTGTACTGACTGTGTGTGTGATATATGTCTGTATACAGACTGTGTGTGTGATATAAGTCTGTGTACGGGCTGTGTGTGTGTGATATATGTCTGTGTAGTGACTGTGTGTGTGATATATGTCTGTGTACGGACTGTGTGTGATATATGTCTGTGTACAGACTGTGTGTGATATATTCTTGTGTACAGTTTCTTTGTGTGATATATGTATGTGTACAGACTGTGTGTGTGATATATGTCCGTGTACAGACTGTGTGTATGATATATGTCTGTGTACAGGCTGTGTGTGTGTTATATATGTCTGTGTACAGACTTCGCGTGTGATATATGTCTGTGTACAGACTGTGTGTGATATAGGCCTGTGTACAGACTGTGTGTGTGGTATATGTCTGTACAGACTGTGTGTGTGTGATATATGTCTGTGAACAGACTGTGTGTGTGATATATGTCTGTGTACTGACTGTGTGTGTGATATATGTCTGTGTAAAGACTGTGTGTGTGATATATGTCTGTGTACAGACTGTATGTGTGTGATATATGTCTGTGTACAGATTGTGTGTGTGATATATGTCTGTGTACAGACTGTGTGTGCGATATAGGTCTGTGTACAGACTGTGCATTTGATATATGTCCGTGTACAGTCTCTGTGTGTGATATATGTCTGTGTACATACTGTGTGTGTGATATATGTCTGTGTACATACTGTGTGTGTGATATATGTCTGTGTTCAGACTGTGTGTGTGATATATGTCTGTGTACAGACAGTGTGTGCGATATATGTCTGTATGCGGACTGTGTGTGTGATATATGCCTGTGTACAGACTGTGTGTGTGATATATGCCTGTGTACAGACTGTGTGTGTGATATATGTCTGTGAACAGACTGTGTGTGTGATATATGTCTGTGTACTGACTGTGTGTGTGATATATGTCTGTGTACAGACTGTGTGTGTGATATATGTCTGTGTACAGGCTGTGTGTGTGTGATATATGTCTGTGTACAGTCTCTGTGTGTGATATATGCCTGTGTACAGACTGTGTGTGTGATATATGTCTGTGTACAGACTGTGTGTGTGATATATATCTGTGTACAGGTTGTGTGTTTGATATATGTCTGTGTACGGGCTGTGTGTGTGATATATGTCTGTGTATGGGCTGTGTGTGCGTGATATATGTCTGTGTATAGTCTCTGTGTGTGATATATGTCTGTATACGGGCTGTGTGTGTGATATATGCCTGTGTACAGACTGTGTGTGTGATATATGTCAGAGTACAGACTGAGTGTGTGTGATATATATCTGTGTACAGACTGTGTGTGTGTGGTATATTTCTGTGTACGGGCTGTGTGTGTGATATGTCTGCGTACAGACTGTGTGTGTGATATATGTCTGTGTACAGGCTGTGTGTGTGATATATGTCTGTGCACAGATTGTGTGTGTGATATATATGTCTGTGTACAGGTTGTGTGTGTGATATATGTCTCTATACAGGCTGTGTGTGTGATATATATCTGTGCACAGATTGTGTGTATGATATATGTCTGTGTACAGGCTGTGCGTGTGTGATATATGTCTGTGTACAGACTGTGTGTGTGATATATGTCTGTGCACAGGCTGTGTGTGTGATATATGTCGGTGTACAGTCTGTGTGTGTGATATATGTCTGTGTACATTCTGTGTGTGTGATGTATGTCTGTGTACAGACTGTGTGTGTGATATATCTGTGTACCGACTGCGTGCGTGATATATGTCTGTGTTCAGACTGTTTTTCTTAAATATGTCTGTGTACGGGCTGTGTGTGTGACATATGTCTGTGTACAGGATGTGTGTGTCACATATGTCTGTGTACGGGTTGTGTGTGTGATACATGTCTGTGTACAGACTGTGTGTGTGATATATGTCTGTGCACAGGCTGTGTGTGTGTGATATATGTCTATGTACAGACTGTGTTTCTGATATATGTCTGTGTACAGACTGTGTGTGTGATATATGTCTGTGTACAGGCTGTGTGTGTGATATATGTCTGTGTACATACTCTGTGTGTGATATATGTCTGTGTACAGACTGTGCGTGTGATATATGTCTGTATACAGACTGTGTGTGTGATATATATCTGTGTACAGACTGTGTGTGTGCGATATATGTCAGTGTACAGACTCTGTGTGAGTGATACATATCTGTGTACTGTCTCTGAGTGTGATATATGTCTGTGTACAGACTGTGTGTGTGATATATGTCTGTGTACAGACTGTGTGTGTGATATATATCTGTGTACAGGTTGTGTGTTTGATATATGTCTGTTTACGGGCTGTGTTTCTGATAAATGTCTGTGTACGGGCTGTGTGTGTGTGATATATGTCTGTGTACAGTCTCTGTGTGTGATATATGTCTGGGTACAGTCTCTGTGTGTGATATATATCTGTGTACAGGCTGTGTGTGGTATATGTCTGCGTGCAGACTGTGTGTGATATAGGTCTGTGCACGGGCTGTGTGTGTGATATATGTCTGTGCACAGGCTGTGTGTGTGTGATATATGTCTGTGTACAGACTGTGTGTGTGATATATGTCTGTGTACAGACTGTGTGTGTGATATATGTCTGTGTACAGGCTGTGTGTGTGATATATGTCTGTGTACAGACTGTGTGTGTGATATATGTCTGTGTACAGACTGTGTGTGTGATATATGTTTGTGTACAGACTGTGTGTGTGATATATGTCTGTGTACAGACTGTTTGTGTGATATATGTCTGTGTACAGACTGTGTGTGTGATATATGTCTGTGTACAGGCTGTGTGTGTGATATATGTCTGTGTACAGACAGTTGTGTGATATACGTCTGTATACGGGCTATGTGTGTGATATATGCCTGTGTACAGACTGTGTGTGTGATATATGTCTGTGTACAGACTGTTTGTGTGTGGTATATTTCTGTGTACGGGCTGTGTGTGTGAAATATGTCTGTGTACAGACTTTGTGTGTGATATATGTCTGTGTACTGACTGTGTGTGTGATATATGTCGGTGTACGGGCTGTGTGTGTGATATATGTCTTTCTACAGACTGTGTGTGTGATATATGTCTGTGTACAGACTGTGTGTGTGATATATGTCTGTGTACAGACTGTGTGTGTGATATATGTCTGTGTACAGACTGTGAGTGTGATATATGTCTGTGTACAGACTGTGTGTGTGATATATGTCTGTGTACAGGCTGTGTGTGTGATATATGTCTGGGTACAGACTGTGTTTGTGATATATGTCTGTGTACAGACTGTGTGTGTGATATATGTCTGTGTACAGACTGTGTGTGTGATATATGTCTGTGTACAGACTGTGTGTGTGATATATGTCTGTGTCCAGACTGTGTGTGTGATATATGTCGTGTACAGACTGTGTGTGTGATATGTGTCTGTGGACAGGCTGTGTTTGTGATATATGTCTGTGTACTGACTGTGTGTGTGATATATGTCTGTATACAGACTGTGTGTGTGATATATGTCTGTGTACGGGCTGTGTGTGTGTGATATATGTCTGTGTAGTGATTGTGTGTGTGATATATGTCTGTGTACGGACTGTGTGTGATATATGTCTGTGTACAGACTGTGTGTGATATATTTTTGTGTACAGTCTCTTTGTGTGATATATGTCTGTGTACAGACTGTGTGTGTGATATATGTCCGTGTACAGACTGTGTGTATGATATATGTCTGTGTACAGGCTGTGTGTGTGTTATATATGTCTGTGTACAGACTTCGTGTGTGATATTTGTCTGTGTACAGACTGTGTGTGATATAGGTCTGTGTACAGACTGTGTGTGTGGTATATGTCTGTACAGACTGTGTGTGTGTGTGATATATGTCTGTGAACAGACTGTGTGTGTGATATATGTCTGTGTACTGACTGTGTGTGTGATATATGTCTGTGTACAGACTGTGTGTGTGATATATGTCTGTGTACAGACTGTATGTGTGTGATATATGTCTGTGTACAGATTGTGTGTGTGATATATGTCTGTGTACAGACTGTGTGTGTGATATAGGTCTGTGTACAGACTGTGCATTTGATATATGTCCGTGTACAGTCTCTGTGTGTGATATATGTCTGTGTACATACTGTGTGTGTGATATATGTCTGTGTACAGACTGTGTGTGTGATATATGTCTGTGTTCAGACTGTGTGTGTGATATATGTCTGTGTACAGACAGTGTGTGCGATATATGTCTGTATGCGGACTGTGTGTGATATATGCCTGTGTACAGACTGTGTGTGTGATATATGTCTGTGTCCAGACTGTGTGTGTGATATATGTCTGTGAACAGACTGTGTGTGTGATATATGTCTGTGTACTGACTGTGTGTGTGATATATGTCTGTGTACAGACTGTGTGTGTGATATATGTCTGTGTGCAGACTGTGTGTGTGTGATATATGTCTGTGTACAGTCTCTGTGTGTGATATATGCCTGTGTACAGACTGTGTGTGTGATATATGTCTGTGTACAGACTGTGTGTGTGATATATATCTGTGTACAGGTTGTGTGTTTGATATATGTCTGTGTACGGGCTGTGTGTGTGATATATGTCTGTGTATGGGCTGTGTGTGCGTGATATATGTCTGTGTACAGTCTCTGTGTGTGATATATGTCTGTATACGGGCTGTGTGTGTGATATATGCCTGTGTACAGACTGTGTGTGTGATATATGTCAGAGTACAGACTGAGTGTGTGTGATATATATCTGTGTGCAGACTGTGTGTGTGTGGTATATTTCTGTGTACGGGCTGTGTGTGTGATATGTCTGCGTACAGACTGTGTGTGTGATATATGTCTGTGTACAGGCTGTGTGTGTGATATATGTCTGTGCACAGATTGTGTGTGTGATATATATGTCTGTGTACAGGTTGTGTGTGTGATATATGTCTCTATACAGGCTGTGTGTGTGATATATATCTGTGTACAGATTGTGTGTATGATATATGTCTGTGTACAGGCTGTGCGTGTGTGATATATGTCTGTGTACAGACTGTGTGTGTGATATATGTCTGTGCACAGGCTGTGTGTGTGATATATGTCGGTGTACAGGCTGTGTGTGTGATATATGTCTGTGTACATTCTGTGTGTGTGATGTATGTCTGTGTACAGACTGTGTGTGTGATATATCTGTGTACCGACTGCGTGCGTGATATATGTCTGTATTCAGACTGTTTTTCTTAAATATGTCTGTGTACGGGCTGTGTGTGTGACATATGTCTGTGTACAGGATGTGTGTGTCACATATGTCTGTGTACGGGTTGTGTGTGTGATATATGTCTGTGTACAGACTGTGTGTGTGATATATGTCTGTGCACAGGCTGTGTGTGTGTGATATATGTCTGTGTACAGACTGTGTTTGTGATATATGTCTGTGTACAGACTGTGTGTGTGATATATGTCTGTGTACAGGCTGTGTGTGTGATATATGTCTGTGTACATACTCTGTGTGTGATATATTTCTGTGTACAGACTGTGCGTGTGATATATGTCTGTATACAGACTGTGTGTGTGATATATATCTGTGTACAGACTGTGTGTGTGCGATATATGTCAGTGTACAGACTCTGTGTGAGTGATATATATCTGTGTACTGTCTCTGAGTGTGATATATGCCTGTGTACAGACTGTGTGTGTGATATATGTCTGTGTACAGACTGTGTGTGTGATATATATCTGTGTACAGGTTGTGTGTTTGATATATGTCTGTTTACGGGCTGTGTTTCTGATAAATGTCTGTGTACGGGCTGTGTGTGTGTGATATATGTCTGTGTACAGTCTCTGTGTGTGATATATGTCTGGGTACAGTCTCTGTGTGTGATATATATCTGTGTACAGGCTGTGTGTGGTATATGTCTGCGTGCAGACTGTGTGTGATATAGTTCTGTGCACGGGCTGTGTGTGTGATATATGTCTGTGTACAAGCTGTGTGTGTGATATATGTCTGTGCACAGGCTGTGTGTGTGTGGTATATGTCTGTGTACAGACTGTGTGTGTGATATATGTCTGTGTACAGGCTGTGTGTGTGATATATGTCTGTGTACAGACTGTGTGTGTGATATATGTCTGTGTACTGACTGTGTGTGTGATATATGTCTGTGTACAGACTGTGTTTGTGATATATGCCTGTGTACAGTCTCTGTGTGTGATATATTTCTGTGTACATACTGTGTGTGTGATATATGTCTGTGTACAGACTGTGTGTGTGATATATGTCTGTGTTCAGACTGTGTGTGTGATATATGTCTGTGTAAAGACAGTGTGTGCGATATATGTCTGTATGCGGACTGTGTGTGTGATATATGCCTGTGTACAGACTGTGTGTGATATATGTCTGTGTCCAGACTGTGTGTGTGATATATGTCTGTGTACAGACTGTGTGCGTGATATATGCCTGTGTACAGACTGTGTGTGTGATATATGTCTGTGTACAGGCTGTGTGTGTGATATATGTCTGTGTACAGACTGTGTGTGTGATATATGTCAGTGTACAGACTGTGTGTGTGATATATGTCTGTTTACTGACTGTGTGTGTGATATATATCTGTGTACAGACTGTGTGTGTGTGATATATGTCTGTGTACAGACTGTGTGTGCTATATGTCTGTGTGCAGACTGTTTGTGTGATATATGTCTGTGTACTGACTCTGTGTGTGGTATATTTCTGTGTACGGGATGTGTGTGTGATATATGTCTGTGTACAGACTGTGTGTGTGATATATGTCTGTTTACAGACTGTGAGCGTGTGATATATGTCTGTGTACAGACTGTGTGTGTGTGATATATGTCTGTGTATATACTTTGTGTGTGATATATGACTGTGCACAGGCTGTGTGTGTGATATATGTCTGTGTACAGTCTGTGTGTGTGATGTATGTCTGCGTACGGGCTGTGTGTGTGATATATGTCTGTGTACAGACTGTGTGTGTGATATATACCTGTGTACAGGTTGTGTGTTTGATATATGTCTGTGTACGGGCTGTGTGTGTGATATATGTCTGTGTACAGGATGTGTGTGTGTTATATGTCTGTGTACAGGCTGTGTGTGTGATAAATGTCTGTGTACAGGCTGTGTTTGCTAAATATGTCTGTGTACGGGCTGTGTGTGTGATATATGTCTGTTTACTGACTGTGTGTGTGATATATGTCTGTGTACAGACTGTGTGTGTGATATATGTCTGTGTACAGACTGTGTGTGATATATGTCTGTGTACAGACTGTGTGTGTGCTATATGTCTGTGTACTGACTGTGTGTGTGTGGTATATTTCTGTGTATGGGCTGTGTGTGTGATATATGTCTGTGTGCAGACTGTGTGTGTGTGATATGTCTGTGTACAGACTGTGTGTGATATATGTCTGTATACAGACTGTGTGTGATATATGTCTGTGTACAGACTGTGTGTGTGATATATGTCTGTTTACAGACTGTGTGCGTGTGATATATGTCTGTGTACAGACTGTGTGTGTGTGATATATGTCTGTGTATAGACTTTGTGTGTGATATATGACTGTGCACATGCTGTGTGTGTGATATATGTCTGTGTACAGTCTGTGTGTGTGATGTATGTCTGTGTACGGGCTGTGTCTGTGATATATGTCTGTGTACAGACTGTGTGTGTGATATATATTTGTGTACAGGTTGTGTGTTTGATATATGTCTGTGTACGGGCTGTGTGTGTGATATATGTCTGTGTACAGGATGTGTGTGTGTTATATGTCTGTGTACGGGCTGTGTGTGTGATAAATGTCTGTGTACAGGCTGTGTTTGTTAAATATGTCTGTGTACGGGCTGTGTGTGTGACATATGTCTGTGTACAGGATGTGTGTGTGTTATATGTCTGTGTACGGGCTGTGTGTGTGATATATGTCTGTGTACAGACTGTGTGTGATATATGTCTGTGTACAGACTGTGTGTGTGATATATGTCTGTGTACAGGCTGTGTGTGTGATATATGTCTGTGTACAGACTGTGTGTATGATATATTTCTGTGTACAGACTGTGTGTATGATATATGTCTGTGTACAGATTGTGTGTGTGATACATGTCTGTGTACAGGCTGTGTGTGTGATATATGTCTGTGTACAGTCTCTGTGTGTGATATATGCCTGTGTTCAAACTGTGTGTGTGATATATGTCTGTGTACAGACTGTGTGTGTGATATATATCTGTGTACAGGTTGTGTGTTTGATATATGTCTGTGTACGGGCTGTGTGTGTGATATATGTCTGTGTATGGGCTGTGTGTGCGTAATATATGTCTGTGTACAGACTTTGTGTGTGATATATGTCTGTATACGGGCTGTGTGTGTGATATATGCCTGTGTACAGACTGTGTGTGTGATATATGTCAGAGTACAGACTGAGTGTGTGTGATATATATCTGTGCGCATACTGTGTGTGTGTGGTATATTTCTGTGTACGGGCTGTGTGTGTGATATATGTCTGCGTACAGACTGTGTGTGTGATACATGTCTGTGTACAGGCTGTGTGTGTGATATATGTCTGTGTACAGACTGTGTGTGTGTGTGACATAAGTCTGTGTACAATCTGTGTGTGTGATATATATGTGTGTACAATCTCTGTGTGATATATGTCTGTACAGGCTGTGTGTGGGATATATATCTGTGTACAGACTGTGTGTGTGCTATATGTCTGTGTAAAGACTGTGTGTGTGTGATATATGTCTGTACAGACTGTGTGTGTGTGATATATATCTGTGTACAGGCTGTGTGTGATATATGTCTGCGTACAGACTGTGTGTGATATAGGTCTGTGTAAGGGCTGTCTGTGTGATATATGTCTGTGTGTGTGAATAATGTCTGTGTACAGACTGTGTGTGATATATGTATGTGTCCAGACTGTGTGTGTGATATATGTCTGTGCACAGATTGAGTGTGTGATATATATGTCTGTGTACAGGTTGTGTGTGTGATATATGTCTCTATACAGGCTGTGTGTGTGATATATATCTGTGTACAGATTGTGTGTATGATATATGTCTCTGTACAGGCTGTGCGTGTGTGATATATGTCTGTGTACAGACTGTGTGTGTGATATATGTCTGTGCACAGGCTGTGTGTGTGATATATGTCGGTGTGCAGGCTGCGTGTGTGATATATGTCTGTGTACAGTCTGTGTGTGTGATGTATGTCTGTGTACAGACTGTGTGTGTGATATATCTGTGTACCGACTGCGTACGTGATATATGTCTGTGTTCAGACTGTTTTTCTTAAATATGTCTGTGTACGGGCTGTGTGTGTGACATAGGTCTGTGTACAGGATGTGTGTGTCACATATATCTGTGTACGGGCTGTGTGTGTGATATATGTCTGTGTACAGACTGTGTTTGTGATATATGTCTGTGTACAGACTGTGTGTGTGATATATGTCTGTGTACAGGCTGTGTGTGTGATATATGTCTGTGTACATACTCTATGTGTGATATATGTCTGTGTACAGTCTGTGCGTGTGATATATGTCTGTGTACAGACTGTGTGTGTGATATATATCTGTGTACAGACTATGTGTGTGCGATATATGTCTGTGTACAGACTCTGTGTGAGTGATATATATCTGTGTACAGGTTGTGTGTTTGATATATGTCTGGTTACGGGCTGTGTTTCTGAAAAATGTCTGTGTACGGGCTGCGTGTGTGTGATATATGTCTGTGTACAGTCTCTGTGTGTGATATATGTCTGGGTACAGTCTCTGTGTGTGATATATATCTGTGTACAGGCTGTGTGTGGTATATGTCTGCGTGCAGACCGTGTGTGATATAGGTCTGTGCACGGGCTGTGTGTGTGATATATGTCTGTGTACAGGCTGTGTGTGTGATATATCTCTGTGTACAGGCTGTGTGTGTCTTATATGTCTGTGCACAGACTGTGTGTATGATATATATGTCTGTGTACAGGCTGTGTGTGTGATATATGTCTGTATACAGGCTGTGTGTGTGATATATGTCTGTGTACAGACTTTGTGTGTGATATATGTCTGTGCACAGGCTGTGTGTGTGTGATATTTGTCTGTGTACAGACTGTGTGTGTGATATATGTCTGTGCACAGGCTGTGTGTGTGATATATGTCTGTGTACTGTCTGTATGTGTGATGTATGTCTGTGTACGGGCTGTGTGTGTGATATATCTGTGTACAGACTGTCTGTGTGATATATATCTGTGTACAGACTGTGTTTGTGATATATGTCAGTGTACGGGCTGTGTGTGTGACATATGTCTGTGTACAGGATGTGTGTGTGATATATGTCTGTGTACAGGCTGTGTGTGTGACATACGTCTGTGTACAGGCTGTGTGTGTGATATATGCCTGTGTACAGGCTTTGTGTGTGTGATATATGTCTGTGCACGGGCTGTGTGTGTGTGATATATGTCTGTGTACAGGCTGTGTGTGTGATATATGTCTGTGTACAGACTGTGTGTGTGTGATATATGTCTGTGTACGGGCTGTGTGTGGTATATGTCTGTGTACGGGCTGTGTGTGTGTGATATATGTCTGTGTACAGACTGTGTGTGTGTTATATGTTTGTGTACAGTCTCTGTCAGATATTTATGTCTGTGTACAGCCTGTTTGTGTGATATATGGATGTGTACCGACTGTGTGTGTGATATATGTATGTGTACAGACTGTGTGTGTGATATATGTCCGTGTCCAGACTGTGTGTATGATATATGTCTGTGTACAGGCTGTGTGTGTGTGATATATGTCTGTGTACAGACTTCGTGTGTGATATATGTCTGTGTACAGACTGTGTGTGATATAGGTCTGTGTACAGACTGTGTGTGTGGTATATGTCTGTACAGACTGTGTGTGTGCGTGATATGTCTGTGGACAGGCTGTGTGTGTGATATATGTCTGTGGACAGGCTGTGTGTGTGATATATGTCTGTGTACAGACGATGTGTGCTATATATGCCTGTATACAGACTGTGTGTGTGATATATGTCTGTGTACAGACTGTGTGGTATATGTCTCTGTACAGGCTATGTGTGTGATATATGTCTGTGTACTGGCTGTGTGTGTGATATGTGTCTGTGTACAGGCTGTGTGTGTGATATATGTCTGTGTACAGACTGTGTGTGTGTGATATATGTCTGTGTACAGGCTGTGTGTGTGTGTGTGATATATGTCTGTGTACAGACTGTTTGTGTGATATATGTCTGTGTACAGACTGTGAGTGTGATATATGTCTGTGTACAGACTGTGTGTGTGATATATGTCTGTGTACAGGCTGTGTGTGTGATATATGTCTGTGTCCAGACTGTGTGTGTGATATATGTCTGTGAACAGACTGTGTGTGTGATATATGTCTGTTTACTGTCTGTGTGTGTGATATATGTCTGTGTACAGACTGTGTGTGTGATATATGTCTGTGTACAGGCTGTGTGTCTGATATATGTCTGTGTACAGACTGTTTGTGTGATATATGTCTGTGTACTGACTGTGTGTGTGATATATGTCTGTGTACAGACTGTGTGTGTGATATATGTGTGTGTACAGCCTGTGTGTGTGATATATGTCTGTGTACAGACTGTGTGTGTGATATATGTCTGTGTAATGACTGTGTGTGTGTGGTATATTTCTGTGTACGGGCTGTGCGTGTGATATATGTCTGTGTATAGACTGTGTGTGTGTGATTTATGTCTGTGTATAGACTTTGTGTGTGATATATGACTGTGCACAGGCTATGTGTGTGATATATGTCTGTGTACAGTCTGTGTGTGTGTTGTATGTCTGTGTACGGGCTGTGTGTGTGATATATCTGTGTACAGACTGTGTGTGTGATATATGTCTGTGTACAGACTGTTTGTGTGATATATGTCTGAGTACAGACTGTGAGTGTGATATATGTCTGTGTACAGACTGTGTGTGTGATATATGTCTGTGTACAGGCTGTGTGTGTGATATATGTCTGTGTCCAGACTGTGTGTGTGATATTTGTCTGTGAACAGACTGTGTGTGTGATATATGTCTGTTTACTGTCTGTGTGTGTGATATATGTCTGTGTACAGACTGTGTGTGTGATATATGTCTGTGTACAGACTGTGTGTATGATATATGTCTGTGTACAGGCTGTGTGTGTGATATATGTCTGTGTACAGACTGTGTGTGTGATATATGTCTGTGTACAGACTGTGTGTGTGATATATGTCTGTGTACAGGCTGTGTGTGTGATATATGTCTGTGTACAGACTGTTTGTGTGATATATGTCTGTGTACTGACTGTGTGTGTGATATATGTCTGTGTACAGACTGTGTGTGTGATATATGTGTGTGTACAACCTGTGTGTGTGATATATGTCTGTGTACAGACTGTGTGTGTGATATATATCTGTGTAATGACTGTGTGTGTGTGGTATATTTCTGTGTACGGGCTGTGTGTGTGATATATGTCTGTGTACAGACTGTGTGTGTGATATATGTCTGTGTCCAGACTGTGTGTGTGATATATGTCTGTGTACAGACTGTGTGTGTGATATATGTCTGTGTACTGACTGTGTGTGTGTGATATATGTCTGTGTACAGACTGTGTTTGTGATATATGTCTGTGTACAGGCGGTGTGTGTGATATATGTCTGTGGACAGGCTGTGTTTGTGATATATGTCTGTGTACTGACTGTGTGTGTGATATATGTCTGTATACAGACTGTGTGTGTGATATATGTCTGTGTACGGGCTGTGTGTGTGTGATATATGTCTGTGTAGTGACTGTGTGTGTGATATATGTCTGTGTACGGACTGTGTGTGATATATGTCTGTGTACAGACTGTGTGTGTGATATATGTCTGTGTACAGACTGTGTGTGTGATATATGTCTGTGTACTGACTGTGTGTGTGTGATATATGTCTGTGTACAGACTGTGTTTGTGATATATGTCTGTGTACTGACTGCGTGTGTGATATATGTCTGTGGACAGGCTGTGTTTGTGATATATGTCTGTGTACTGACTGTGTGTGTGATATATGTCTGTATACAGACTGTGTGTGTGATATATGTCTGTGTACGGGCTGTGTGTGTGTGATATATGTCTGTGTAGTGACTGTGTGTGTGATATATGTCTGTGTACGGACTGTGTGTGATATATGTCTGTGTACAGACTGTGTGTGATATATTCTTGTGTACAGTCTCTTTATGTGATATATGTATGTGTACAGACTGTGTGTGTGATATATGTCCGTGTACAGACTGTGTGTATGATATATGTATGTGTACAGGCTGTGTGTGTGTTATATATGTCTGTGTACAGACTTCGTGTGTGATATATGTCTGTGTACAGACTGTGTGTGATATAGGCCTGTGTACAGACTGTGTGTGTGGTATATGTCTGTACACACTGTGTGTGTGTGATATATGTCTGTGAACAGACTGTGTGTGTGATATATGTCTGTGTACTGACTGTGTGTGTGATATATGTCTGTGTAAAGACTGTGTGTGTGATATATGTCTGTGTACAGACTGTATGTGTGTGATATATGTCTGTGTACAGATTGTGTGTGTGATATATGTCTGTGTACAGACTGTGTGTGTGATATAGGTCTGTGTACAGACTCTGCATTTGATATATGTCCGTGTACAGTCTCTGTGTGTGATATATGTCTGTGTACATACTGTGTGTGTGATATATGTCTGTGTACATACTGTGTGTGTGATATATGTCTGTGTTCAGACTGTGTGTGTGATATATGTCTGTGTACAGACAGTGTGTGCGATATATGTCTGTATGCGGACTGTGTGTGTGATATATGCCTGTGTACAGACTGTGTGTGTGATATATGCCTGTGTACAGACTGTGTGTGTGATATATGTCTGTGAACAGACTGTGTGTGTGATATATGTCTGTGTACTGACTGTGTGTGTGATATATGTCTGTGTACAGACTGTGTGTGTGATATATGTCTGTGTACAGACTGTGTGTGTGTGATATATGTCTGTGTACAGTCTCTGTGTGTGATATATGCCTGTGTACAGACTGTGTGTGTGATATATGTCTGTGTACAGACTGTGTGTGTGATATATATCTGTGTACAGGTTGTGTGTTTGATATATGTCTGTGTACGGGCTGTGTGTGTGATATATGTCTGTGTATGGGCTGTGTGTGCGTGATATATGTCTGTGTACAGTCTCTGTGTGTGATATATGTCTGTATACGGGCTGTGTGTGTGATATATGCCTGTGTACAGACTGTGTGTGTGATATATGTCAGAGTACAGACTGAGTGTGTGTGATATATATCTGTGTACAGACTGTGTGTGTGTGGTATATTTCTGTGTACGGGCTGTGTGTGTGATATGTCTGCGTACAGACTGTGTGTGTGATATATGTCTGTGTACAGGCTGTGTGTGTGATATATGTCTGTGCACAGATTGTGTGTGTGATATATATGTCTGTGTATAGGTTGTGTGTGTGATATGTGTCTCTATACAGGCTGTGTGTGTGATATATATCTGTGCACAGATTGTGTGTATGATATATGTCTGTGTACAGGCTGTGCGTGTGTGATATATGTCTGTGTACAGACTGTGTGTGTGATATATGTCTGTGCACAGGCTGTGTGTGTGATATATGTCGGTGTACAGTCTGTGTGTGTGATATATGTCTGTGTACATTCTGTGTGTGTGATGTATGTCTGTGTACAGACTGTGTGTGTGATATATCTGTGTACCGACTGCGTGCGTGATATATGTCTGTGTTCAGACTGTTTTTCTTAAATATGTCTGTGTACGGGCTGTGTGTGTGACATATGTCTGTGTACAGGATGTGTGTGTCACATATGTCTGTGTACGGGTTGTGTGTGTGATATATGTCTGTGTACAGACTGTGTGTGTGATATATGTCTGTGCACAGGCTGTGTGTGTGATATATGTCTGTGTACAGACTGTGTTTGTGATATATGTCTGTGTACAGACTGTGTGTGTGATATATGTCTGTGTACAGGCTGTGTGTGTGATATATGTCTGTGTACATACTCTGTGTGTGATATATGTCTGTGTACAGACTGTGCGTGTGATATATGTCTGTATACAGACTGTGTGTGTGATATATATCTGTGTACAGACTGTGTGTGTGCGATATATGTCAGTGTACAGACTCTGTGTGAGTGATATATATCTGTGTACTGTCTCTGAGTGTGATATATGTCTGTGTACAGACTGTGTGTGTGATATATGTCTGTGTACAGACTGTGTGTGTGATATATATCTGTGTACAGGTTGTGTGTTTGATATATGTCTGTTTACGGGCTGTGTTTCTGATAAATGTCTGTGTACGGGCTGTGTGTGTGTTATATATGTCTGTGTACAGTCTCTGTGTGTGATATATGTCTGGGTACAGTCTCTGTGTGTGATATATATCTGTGTACAGGCTGTGTGTGGTATATGTCTGCGTGCAGACTGTGTGTGATATAGGTCTGTGCACGGGCTGTGTGTGTGATATATGTCTGTGCACAGGCTGTGTGTGTGTGATATATGTCTGTGTACAGACTGTGTGTGTGATATATGTCTGTGTACAGACTGTGTGTGTGATATATGTCTGTGTACAGGCTGTGTGTGTGATATATGTCTGTGTACAGACTGTGTGTGTGATATATGTCTGTGTACAGACTGTGTGTGTGATATATGTTTGTGTACAGACTGTGTGTGTGATATATGTCTGTGTACAGACTGTGTGTGTGATATATGTCTGTGTACAGGCTGTGTGTGTGATATATGTCTGTGTACAGACAGTTGTGTGATATACGTCTGTATACGGGCTATGTGTGTGATATATGCCTGTGTACAGACTGTGTGTGTGATATATGTCTGTGTACAGACTGTGTGTGTGTGGTATATTTCTGTGTACGGGCTGTGTGTGTGAAATATGTCTGTGTACAGACTTTGTGTGTGATATATGTCTGTGTACTGACTGTGTGTGTGATATATGTCGGTGTACGGGCTGTGTGTGTGATATATGTCTTTCTACAGACTGTGTGTGTGATATATGTCTGTGTACAGACTGTGTGTGTGATATATGTCTGTGTACAGACTGTGTGTGTGATATATGTCTGTGTACAGACTGTGAGTGTGATATATGTCTGTGTACAGACTGTGTGTGTGATATATGTCTGTGTACAGGCTGTGTGTGTGATATATGTCTGTGTACAGACTGTGTTTGTGATATATGTCTGTGTACAGACTGTGTGTGTGATATATGTCTGTGTACAGACTGTGTGTGTGATATATGTCTGTGTACAGACTGTGTGTGTGATATATATCTGTGTCCAGACTGTGTGTGTGATATATGTCGTGTACAGACTGTGTGTGTGATATATGTCTGTGGACAGGCTGTGTTTGTGATATATGTCTGTGTACTGACTGTGTGTGTGATATATGTCTGTATACAGACTGTGTGTGTGATATATGTCTGTGTACGGGCTGTGTGTGTGTGATATATGTCTGTGTAGTGATTGTGTGTGTGATATATGTCTGTGTACGAACTGTGTGTGATATATGTCTGTGTACAGACTGTGTGTGATATATTTTTGTGTACAGTCTCTTTGTGTGATATATGTCTGTGTACAGACTGTGTGTGTGATATATGTCCGTGTACAGACTGTGTGTATGATATATGTCTGTGTACAGGCTGTGTGTGTGTTATATATGTCTGTGTACAGACTTCGTGTGTGATATATGTCTGTGTACAGACTGTGTGTGATATAGGTCTGTGTACAGACTGTGTCTGTGGTATATGTCTGTACAGACTGTGTGTGTGTGATATATGTCTGTGAACAGACTGTGTGTGTGATATATGTCTGTGTACTGACTGTGTGTGTGATATATGTCTGTGTACAGACTGTGTGTGTGATATATGTCTGTGTACAGACTGTATGTGTGTGATATATGTCTGTGTACAGATTGTGTGTGTGATATATGTCTGTGTACAGACTGTGTGTGTGATATAGGTCTGTATACAGACTGTGCATTTGATATATGTCCGTGTACAGTCTCTGTGTGTGATATATGTCTGTGTACATACTGTGTGTGTGATATATGTATGTGTACAGACTGTGTGTGTGATATATGTCTGTGTTCAGACTGTGTGTGTGATATATGTCTGTGTACAGACAGTGTGTGCGATATATGTCTGTATGCGGACTGTGTGTGATATATGCCTGTGTACAGACTGTGTGTGTGATATATATCTGTGTCCAGACTGTGTGTGTGATATATGTCTGTGAACAGACTGTGTGTGTGATATATGTCTGTGTACAGACTGTGTTTGTGATATATGTCTGTGTACAGACTGTGTGTGTGATATATGTCTGTGTACAGGCTGTGTGTGTGATATATGTCTGTGTACATACTCTGTGTGTGATATATGTCTGTGTACAGACTGTGCGTGTGATATATGTCTGTATACAGACTGTGTGTGTGATATATATCTGTGTACAGACTGTGTGTGTGCGATATATGTCAGTGTACAGACTCTGTGTGAGTGATATATATCTGTGTACTGTCTCTGAGTGTGATATATGTCTGTGTACATACTGTGTGTGTGATATATGTCTGTGTACAGACTGTGTGTGTGATATATGTCTGTGTTCAGACTGTGTGTGTGATATATGTCTGTGTAAAGACAGTGTGTGCGATATATGTCTGTATGCGGACTGTGTGTGTGATATATGCCTGTGTACAGACTGTGTGTGATATATGTCTGTGTCCAGACTGTGTGTGTGATATATGTCTGTGAACAGACTGTGTGTGTGATATATGTCTGTGTACTGACTGTGTGTGTGATATAGGTCTGTGTACAGACTGTGTGCGTGATATATGCCTGTGTACAGACTGTGTGTGTGATATATGTCTGTGTACAGGCTGTGTGTGTGATATATGTCTGTGTACAGACTGTGTGTGTGATATCTGTCAGTGTACAGACTGTGTGTGTGATATATGTCTGTTTACTGACTGTGTGTGTGATATATATCTGTGTACAGACTGTGTGTGTGTGTGATATATGTCTGTGTACAGACTGTGTGTGATATATGTCTGTGTGCAGACTGTTTGTGTGATATATGTCTGTATTCAGACTGTTTTTCTTAAATATGTCTGTGTACGGGCTGTGTGTGTGACATATGTCTGTGTACAGGATGTGTGTGTCACATATGTCTGTGTACGGGTTGTGTGTGTGATATATGTCTGTGTACAGACTGTGTGTGTGATATATGTCTGTGCACAGGCTGTGTGTGTGTGATATATGTCTGTGTACAGACTGTGTTTGTGATATATGTCTGTGTACAGACTGTGTGTGTGATATATGTCTGTGTACAGGCTGTGTGTGTGATATATGTCTGTGTACATACTCTGTGTGTGATATATGTCTGTGTACAGACTGTGCGTGTGATATATGTCTGTATACAGACTGTGTGTGTGATATATATCTGTGTACAGACTGTGTGTGTGCGATATATGTCAGTGTACAGACTCTGTGTGAGTGATATATATCTGTGTACTGTCTCTGAGTGTGATATATGCCTGTGTACAGACTGTGTGTGTGTTATATGTCTGTGTACAGACTGTGTGTGTGATATATATCTGTGTACAGGTTGTGTGTTTGATATATGTCTGTTTACGGGCTGTGTTTCTGATAAATATCTGTGTACGGGCTGTGTGTGTGTGATATATGTCTGTGTACAGTCTCTGTGTGTGATATATGTCTGGGTACAGTCTCTGTGTGTGATATATATCTGTGTACAGGCTGTGTGTGGTATATGTCTGCGTGCAGACTGTGTGTGATATAGGTCTGTGCACGGGCTGTGTGTGTGATATATGTCTGTGTACAAGCTGTGTGTGTGATATATGTCTGTGCACAGGCTGTGTGTGTGTGATATATGTCTGTGTACAGACTGTGTGTGTGATATATGTCTGTGTACAGGCTGTGTGTGTGATATATGTCTGTGTACAGACTGTGTGTGTGATATATGTCTGTGTACTGACTGTGTGTGTGATATATGTCTGTGTACAGACTGTGTTTGTGATATATGCCTGTGTACAGTCTCTGTGTGTGATATATTTCTGTGTACATACTGTGTGTGTGATATATGTCTGTGTACAGACTGTGTGTGTTATATATGTCTGTGTTCAGACTGTGTGTGTGATATATGTCTGTGTAAAGACAGTGTGTGCGATATATGTCTGTATGCGGACTGTGTGTGTGATATATGCCTGTGTACAGACTGTGTGTGATATATGTCTGTGTCCAGACTGTGTGTGTGATATATGTCTGTGAACAGACTGTGTGTGTGATATATGTCTGTGTACTGACTGTGTGTGTGATATAGGTCTGTGTACAGACTGTGTGCGTGATATATGCCTGTGTACAGACTGTGTGTGTGATATATGTCTGTGTACAGGCTGTGTGTGTGATATATGTCTGTGTACAGACTGTGTGTGTGATATATGTCAGTGTACAGACTGTGTGTGTGATATATGTCTGTTTACTGACTGTGTGTGTGATATATATCTGTGTACAGACTGTGTGTGTGTGATATATGTCTGTGTACAGACTGTGTGTGATATATGTCTGTGTGCAGACTGTTTGTGTGATATATGTCTGTGTACTGACTGTGTGTGTGGTATATTGCTGTGTACGGGATGTGTGTGTGATATATGTCTGTGTACAGACTGTGTGTGTGATATATGTCTGTTTACAGACTGTGTGCGTGTGATATATGTCTGTGTACAGACTGTGTATGTGTGATATATGTCTGTGTATAGACTTTGTGTGTGATATATGACTGTGCACAGGCTGTGTGTGTGATATATGTCTGTGTACAGTCTGTGTGTGTGATGTATGTCTGTGTACGGGCTGTGTGTGTGATATATGTCTGTGTACAGACTGTGTGTGTGATATATATCTGTGTACAGGTTGTGTGTTTGATATATGTCTGTGTACGGGCTGTGTGTGTGATATATGTCTGTGTACAGGATGTGTGTGTGTTATATGTCTGTGTACAAGCTGTGTGTGTGATAAATGTCTGTGTACAGGCTGTGTTTGCTAAATATGTCTGTGTACGGGCTGTGTGTGTGATATATGTCTGTTTACTGACTGTGTGTGTGATATATGTCTGTGTACAGACTGTGTGTGTGATATATGTCTGTGTACAGACTGTGTGTGATATATGTCTGTGTACAGACTGTGTGTGTGCTATATGTCTGTGTACTGACTGTGTGTGTGTGGTATATTTCTGTGTATGGGCTGTGTGTGTGATATATGTCTGTGTGCAGACTGTGTGTGTGTGATATGTCTGTGTACAGACTGTGTGTGATATATGTCTGTATACAGACTGTGTGTGATATATGTCTGTGTACAGACTGTGTGTGTGATATATGTCTGTTTACAGACTGTGTGCGTGTGATATATGTCTGTGTACAGACTGTGTGTGTGTGATATATGTCTGTGTATAGACTTTGTGTGTGATATATGACTGTGCACATGCTGTGTGTGTGATATATGTCTGTGTACAGTCTGTGTGTGTGATGTATGTCTGTGTACGGGCTGTGTCTGTGATATATGTCTGTGTACAGACTGTGTGTGTGATATATATTTGTGTACAGGTTGTGTGTTTGATATATGTCTGTGTACGGGCTGTGTGTGTGATATATGTCTGTGTACAGGATGTGTGTGTGTTATATGTCTGTGTACGGGCTGTGTGTGTGATAAATGTCTGTGTCCAGGCTGTGTTTGTTAAATATGTCTGTGTACGGGCTGTGTGTGTGACATATGTCTGTGTACAGGATGTGTGTGTGATATATGTCTGTGTTCAGACTGTGTGTGTGATATATGTCTGTGTACAGACAGTGTGTGCGATATATGTCTGTATGCGGACTGTGTGTGATATATGCCTGTGTACAGACTGTGTGTGTGATATATATCTGTGTCCAGACTGTGTGTGTGATATATGTCTGTGAACAGACTGTGTGTGTGATATATGTCTGTGTACAGACTGTGTTTGTGATATATGTCTGTGTACAGACTGTGTGTGTGATATATGTCTGTGTACAGGCTGTGTGTGTGATATATGTCTGTGTACATACTCTGTGTGTGATATATGTCTGTGTACAGACTGTGCGTGTGATATATGTCTGTATACAGACTGTGTGTGTGATATAGGTCTGTGTACAGACTGTGTGCGTGATATATGCCTGTGTACTGTCTCTGAGTGTGATATATGTCTGTGTACATACTGTGTGTGTGATATATGTCTGTGTACAGACTGTGTGTGTGATATATGTCTGTGTTCAGACTGTGTGTGTGATATATGTCTGTGTAAAGACAGTGTGTGCAATATATGTCTGTATGCGGACTGTGTGTGTGATATATGCCTGTGTACAGACTGTGTGTGATATATGTCTGTGTCCAGACTGTGTGTGTGATATATGTCTGTGAACAGACTGTGTGTGTGATATATGTCTGTGTACTGACTGTGTGTGTGATATAGGTCTGTGTACAGACTGTGTGCGTGATATATGCCTGTGTACAGACTGTGTGTGTGATATATGTCTGTGTACAGGCTGTGTGTGTGATATATGTCTGTGTACAGACTGTGTGTGTGATATCTGTCAGTGTACAGACTGTGTGTGTGATATATGTCTGTTTACTGACTGTGTGTGTGATATATATCTGTGTACAGACTGTGTGTGTGTGATATATGTCTGTGTACAGACTGTGTGTGATATATGTCTGTGTGCAGACTGTTTGTGTGATATATGTCTGTATTCAGACTGTTTTTCTTAAATATGTCTGTGTACGGGCTGTGTGTGTGACATATGTCTGTGTACAGGATGTGTGTGTCACATATGTCTGTGTACGGGTTGTGTGTGTGATATATGTCTGTGTACAGACTGTGTGTGTGATATATGTCTGTGCACAGGCTGTGTGTGTGTGATATATGTCTGTGTACAGACTGTGTTTGTGATATATGTCTGTGTACAGACTGTGTGTGTGATATATGTCTGTGTACAGGCTGTGTGTGTGATATATGTCTGTGTACATACTCTGTGTGTGATATATGTCTGTGTACAGACTGTGCGTGTGATATACGTCTGTATACAGACTGTGTGTGTGATATATATCTGTGTACAGACTGTGTGTGTGCGATATATGTCAGTGTACAGACTCTGTGTGAGTGATATATATCTGTGTACTGTCTCTGAGTGTGATATATGCCTGTGTACAGACTGTGTGTGTGTTATATGTCTGTGTACAGACTGTGTGTGTGATATATATCTGTGTACAGGTTGTGTGTTTGATATATGTCTGTTTACGGGCTGTGTTTCTGATAAATATCTGTGTACGGGCTGTGTGTGTGTGATATATGTCTGTGTACAGTCTCTGTGTGTGATATATGTCTGGGTACAGTCTCTGTGTGTGATATATATCTGTGTACAGGCTGTGTGTGGTATATGTCTGCGTGCAGACTGTGTGTGATATAGGTCTGTGCACGGGCTGTGTGTGTGATATATGTCTGTGTACAAGCTGTGTGTGTGATATATGTCTGTGCACAGGCTGTGTGTGTGTGATATATGTCTGTGTACAGACTGTGTGTGTGATATATGTCTGTGTACAGGCTGTGTGTGTGATATATGTCTGTGTACAGACTGTGTGTGTGATATATGTCTGTGTACTGACTGTGTGTGTGATATATGTCTGTGTACAGACTGTGTTTGTGATATATGCCTGTGTACAGTCTCTGTGTGTGATATATTTCTGTGTACATACTGTGTGTGTGATATATGTCTGTGTACAGACTGTGTGTGTTATATATGTCTGTGTTCAGACTGTGTGTGTGATATATGTCTGTGTAAAGACAGTGTGTGCGATATATGTCTGTATGCGGACTGTGTGTGTGATATATGCCTGTGTACAGACTGTGTGTGATATATGTCTGTGTCCAGACTGTGTGTGTGATATATGTCTGTGAACAGACTGTGTGTGTGATATATGTCTGTGTACTGACTGTGTGTGTGATATAGGTCTGTGTACAGACTGTGTGCGTGATATATGCCTGTGTACAGACTGTGTGTGTGATATATGTCTGTGTACAGGCTGTGTGTGTGATATATGTCTGTGTACAGACTGTGTGTGTGATATATGTCAGTGTACAGACTGTGTGTGTGATATATGTCTGTTTACTGACTGTGTGTGTGATATATATCTGTGTACAGACTGTGTGTGTGTGATATATGTCTGTGTACAGACTGTGTGTGATATATGTCTGTGTGCAGACTGTTTGTGTGATATATGTCTGTGTACTGACTGTGTGTGTGGTATATTGCTGTGTACGGGATGTGTGTGTGATATATGTCTGTGTACAGACTGTGTGTGTGATATATGTCTGTTTACAGACTGTGTGCGTGTGATATATGTCTGTGTACAGACTGTGTGTGTGTGATATATGTCTGTGCATAGACTTTGTGTGTGATATATGACTGTGCACAGGCTGTGTGTGTGATATATGTCTGTGTACAGTCTGTGTGTGTGATGTATGTCTGTGTACGGGCTGTGTGTGTGATATATGTCTGTGTACAGACTGTGTGTGTGATATATATCTGTGTACAGGTTGTGTGTTTGATATATGTCTGTGTACGGGCTGTGTGTGTGATATATGTCTGTGTACAGGATGTGTGTGTGTTATATGTCTGTGTACAGGCTGTGTGTGTGATAAATGTCTGTGTACAGGCTGTGTTTGCTAAATATGTCTGTGTACGGGCTGTGTGTGTGATATATGTCTGTTTACTGACTGTGTGTGATATATGTCTGTGTACAGACTGTGTGTGTGCTATATGTCTGTGTACTGACTGTGTGTGTGTGGTATATTTCTGTGTATGGGCTGTGTGTGTGATATATGTCTGTGTGCAGACTGTGTGTGTGTGATATGTCTGTGTACAGACTGTGTGTGATATATGTCTGTATACAGACTGTGTGTGATATATGTCTGTGTACAGACTGTGTGTGTGATATATGTCTGTTTACAGACTGTGTGCGTGTGATATATGTCTCTGTACAGACTGTGTGTGTGTGATATATGTCTGTGTATAGACTTTGTGTGTGATATATGACTGTGCACATGCTGTGTGTGTGATATATGTCTGTGTACAGTCTGTGTGTGTGATGTATGTCTGTGTACGGGCTGTGTCTGTGATATATGTCTGTGTACAGACTGTGTGTGTGATATATATTTGTGTACAGGTTGTGTGTTTGATATATGTCTGTGTACGGGCTGTGTGTGTGATATATGTCTGTGTACAGGATGTGTGTGTGTTATATGTCTGTGTACGGGCTGTGTGTGTGATAAATGTCTGTGTACAGGCTGTGTTTGTTAAATATGTCTGTGTACGGGCTGTGTGTGTGACATATGTCTGTGTACAGGATGTGTGTGTGTTATATGTCTGTGTACGGGCTGTGTGTGTGATATATGTCTGTGTACAGACTGTGTGTGATATATGTCTGTGTACAGACTGTGTGTGTGATATATGTCTGTGTACAGGCTGTGTGTGTGATATATGTCTGTGTACAGACTGTGTGTATGATATATGTCTGTGTACAGACTGTGTGTATGATATATGTCTGTTTACAGATTGTGTGTGTGATACATGTCTGTGTACAGACTGTGTGTGTGATATATGTCTGTGTACAGTCTCTGTGTGTGATATATGCCTGTGTTCAGACTGTGTGTGTGATATATGTCTGTGTACAGACTGTGTGTGTGATATATATCTGTGTACAGGTTGTGTGTTTGATATATGTCTGTGTACGGGCTGTGTGTGTGATATATGTCTCTGTATGGGCTGTGTGTGCGTAATATATGTCTGTGTACAGTCTCTGTGTGTGATATATGTCTGTATACGGGCTGTGTGTGTGATATATGCCTGTGTACAGACTGTGTGTGTGATATATGTCAGAGTACAGACTGAGTGTGTGTGATATATATCTGTGTGCAGACTGTGTGTGTGTGGTATATTTCTGTGTACGGGCTGTGTGTGTGATATATGTCTGCGTACAGACTGTGTGTGTGATACATGTCTGTGTACAGGCTGTGTGTGTGATATATGTCTGTGTACAGACTGTGTGTGTGTGTGACATAAGTCTGTGTACAATCTGTGTGTGTGATATATATGTGTGTACAATCTCTGTGTGATATATGTCTGTACAGGCTGTGTGTGGGATATATATCTGTGTACAGACTGTGTGTGTGCTATATGTCTGTGTAAAGACTGTGTGTGTGTGATATATGTCTGTACAGACTGTGTGTGTGTGATATATATCTGTGTACAGGCTGTGTGTGATATATGTCTGCGTACAGACTGTGTGTGATATAGGTCTGTGTAAGGGCTGTGTGTGTGATATATGTCTGTGTGTGTGAATAATGTCTGTGTACAGACTGTGTGTGATATATGTATGTGTCCAGACTGTGTGTGTGATATATGTCTGTGCACAGATTGAGTGTGTGATATATATGTCTGTGTACAGGTTGTGTGTGTGATATATGTCTCTATACAGGCTGTGTGTGTGATATATATCTGTGTACAGATTGTGTGTATGATATATGTCTGTGTACAGGCTGTGCGTGTGTGATATATGTCTGTGTACAGACTGTGTGTGTGATATATGTCTGTGCACAGGCTGTGTGTGTGATATATGTCGGTGTGCAGGCTGCGTGTGTGATATATGTCTGTGTACAGTCTGTGTGTGTGATGTATGTCTGTGTACAGACTGTGTGTGTGATATATCTGTGTACCGACTGCGTACGTGATATATGTCTGTGTTCAGACTGTTTTTCTTAAATATGTCTGTGTACGGGCTGTGTGTGTGACATAGGTCTGTGTACAGGATGTGTGTGTCACATATATCTGTGTACGGGCTGTGTGTGTGATATATGTCTGTGTACAGACTGTGTTTGTGATATATGTCTGTGTACAGACTGTGTGTGTGATATATGTCTGTGTACAGGCTGTGTGTGTGATATATGTCTGTGTACATACTCTATGTGTGATATATGTCTGTGTACAGTCTGTGCGTGTGATATATGTCTGTGTACAGACTGTGTGTGTGATATATATCTGTGTACAGACTATGTGTGTGCGATATATGTCTGTGTACAGACTCTGTGTGAGTGATATATATCTGTGTACAGGTTGTGTGTTTGATATATGTCTGGTTACGGGCTGTGTTTCTGAAAAATGTCTGTGTACGGGCTGTGTGTGTGTGATATATGTCTGTGTACAGTCTCTGTGTGTGATATATGTCTGGGTACAGTCTCTGTGTGTGATATATATCTGTGTACAGGCTGTGTGTGGTATATGTCTGCGTGCAGACCGTGTGTGATATAGGTCTGTGCACGGGCTGTGTGTGTGATATATGTCTGTGTACAGGCTGTGTGTGTGATATATCTCTGTGTACAGGCTGTGTGTGTCTTATATGTCTGTGCACAGACTGTGTGTATGATATATATGTCTGTGTACAGGCTGTGTGTGTGATATATGTCTGTATACAGGCTGTGTGTGTGATATATGTCTGTGTACAGACTGTGTGTGTGATATATGTCTGTGCACAGGCTGTGTGTGTGTGATATTTGTCTGTGTACAGACTGTGTGTGTGATATATGTCTGTGCACAGGCTGTGTGTGTGATATATGTCTGTGTACTGTCTGTGTGTGTGATGTATGTCTGTGTACGGGCTGTGTGTGTGATATATCTGTGTACAGACTGTCTGTGTGATATATATCTGTGTACAGACTGTGTTTGTGATATATGTCAGTGTACGGGCTGTGTGTGTGATATATGTCTGTGTACAGGATGTGTGTGTGTGATATATGTCTGTGTACAGGCTGTGTGTGTGACATAAGTCTGTGTACAGGCTGTGTGTGTGATATATGCCTGTGTACAGGCTTTGTGTGTGTGATATATGTCTGTGCACGGGCTGTGTGTGTGTGATATATGTCTGTGTACAGGCTGTGTGTGTGATATATGTCTGTGTACAGACTGTGTGTGTGTGATATATGTCTGTGTACGGGCTGTGTGTGGTATATGTCTGTGTACGGGCTGTGTGTGTGTGATATATGTCTGTGTACAGACTGTGTGTGTGTTATATGTTTGTGTACAGTCTCTGTCAGATATTTCTGTCTGTGTACAGACTGTGTGTGTGATATATGGATGTGTACCGACTGTGTGTGTGATATATGTATGTGTACAGACTGTGTGTGTGATATATGTCTGTGTACAGACTGCGTGTGTGTGGTATATGTCTGTGTACAGGCTGTGTGTGTGTGTGATATATGTCTGTGTACAGACTGTGTGTGTGATATATGTCCGTGTACAGACTGTGTGTATGATATATGTCTGTGTACAGGCTGTGTGTGTGTGATATATGTCTGTGTACAGACTTCGTGTGTGATATATGTCTGTGTACAGACTGTGTGTGATATAGGTCTGTGTACAGACTGTGTGTGATATAGGTCTGTGTACAGACTGTGTGTGTGCGTGATATGTCTGTGGACAGGCTGTGTGTGTGATATATGTCTGTGGACAGGCTGTGTGTGATATATGTCTGTGTACAGACGATGTGTGCTATATATGCCTGTATACAGACTGTGTGTGTGATATATGTCTGTGTACAGACTGTGTGGTATATGTCTCTGTACAGGCTATGTGTGTGATATATGTCTGTGTACTGGCTGTGTGTGTGATATGTGTCTGTGTACAGACTGTGTGTGTGTGATATATGTCTGTGTACAGGCTGTGTGTGTGTGTGTGATATATGTCTGTGTACAGACTGTTTGTGTGATATATGTCTGTGTACAGACTGTGAGTGTGATATGTGTCTGTGTACAGACTGTGTGTGTGATATATGTCTGTGTACAGGCTGTGTGTGTGATATATGTCTGTGTCCAGACTGTGTGTGTGATATATGTCTGTGAACAGACTGTGTGTGTGATATATGTCTGTTTACTGTCTGTGTGTGTGATATATGTCTGTGTACAGACTGTGTGTGTGATATATGTCTGTGTACAGGCTGTGTGTGTGATATATGTCTGTGTACAGACTGTTTGTGTGATATATGTCTGTGTACTGACTGTGTGTGTGATATATGTCTGTGTACAGACTGTGTGTGTGATATATGTGTGTGTACAGCCTGTGTGTGTGATATATGTCTGTGTACAGACTGTGTGTGTGATATATGTCTGTGTAATGACTGTGTGTATGTGGTATATTTCTGTGTACGGGCTGTGCGTGTGATATATGTCTGTGTACAGACTGTGTGTGTGTGATTTATGTCTGTGTATAGACTTTGTGTGTGATATATGACTGTGCACAGGCTATGTGTGTGATATATGTCTGTGTACAGTCTGTGTGTGTGTTGTATGTCTGTGTACGGGCTGTGTGTGTGATATATCTGTGTACAGACTGTGTGTGTGTGATATATGTCTGTGTACAGACTGTTTGTGTGATATATGTCTGTGTACAGACTGTGAGTGTGATATATGTCTGTGTACAGACTGTGTGTGTGATATATGTCTGTGTACAGGCTGTGTGTGTGATATATGTCTGTGTACAGACTGTGTGTGTGATATATGTCTGTGTACAGACTGTGTGTGTGATATATGTCTGTGTACAGGCTGTGTGTGTGATATATGTCTGTGTACAGACTGTTTGTGTGATATATGTCTGTGTACTGACTGTGTGTGTGATATATGTCTGTGTACAGACTGTGTGTGTGATATATGTGTGTGTACAACCTGTGTGTGTGATATATGTCTGTGTACAGACTGTGTGTGTGATATATGGCTGTGTAATGACTGTGTGTGTGGTATATTTCTGTGTACGGACTGTGCGTGTGATATATGTCTGTGTACAGACTGTGTGTGTGTGATTTATGTCTGTGTATAGACTTTGTGTGTGATATATGACTGTGCACAGGCTATGTGTGTGATATATGTCTGTGTACAGTCTGTGTGTGTGTTGTATGTCTGTGTACGGGCTGTGTGTGTGATATATCTGTGTACAGACTGTGTGTGTGATATATGTCTGTGTACAGACTGTGTTTGTTGAATATGTCTGTGTACGGTCTGTGTGTGTGACATATGTCTGTGTACAGGATGTGTGTGTGTTATATGTCTGTGTACGGGCTGTGTTTGTGATATATGTCTGTGTACAGACTGTGTGTGATATATGTCTGTGTACAGACTGCGTGTGTGATATATGTCTGTGTACAGGCTGTGTGTGTGATAAACGTCTGTGTACAGACTGTGTGTATGATATATGTCTGTGTACAGAGAGTGTGTATGATATATGTCTGTGTACAGACTGTGTGTGTGATATATATCTGTGTACAGACTGTGTGTGTGTGATATATGTCTGTGTACAGTCTCTGTGTGTGATATATGCCTGTGTACAGACTGTGTGTGTGATACATGTCTGTGTACAGACTGTGTGTGTGATATATATCTGTGTACAGGTTGTGTGTTTGCTATATGTCTGTGTACGGGCTGTGTGTGTGATATATGTCTGTGTATGGGCTGTGTGTGCGTGATATATGTCTGTGTACAGTCTCTGTGTGTGACATATGTCTGTATACGGGCTGTGTGTGCGTGATATATGTCTGTGTACAGTCTCTGTGTGTGACATATGTCTTTATACGGGCTGTGTGTGTGATATATGCCTGTGTACAGACTGTGTGTGTGATATATGTCTGTGTACAGACCTTGTGTGTGATATATGACTGTGCACAGGCTGTGTGTGTGAAATATGTCTGTGTACAGTCTGTGTGTGTGATGTATGTCTGTGTACGGGCTGTGTGTGTGATATATCTGTGTACAGACTGTGTGTGATATATGTCTGTGTACAGACTGTGTTTGTTGAATCTGTCTGTGTACGGGCTGTGTGTGTGACATATGTCTGTGTACAGGATGTGTGTGTGTGTTATATGTCTGTGCACGGGCTGTGTTTGTGATATATGTCTGTATATGGACTGTGTGTGTGTGATATATGTCTGTGTACAGGCTGTGTGTGTGATATATGTCTGTGTACAGACTGTGTGTGTGATATATGTCTGTGTACAGACTGTGTGTGTGATATATGTCTGTTTACTGACTGTGTGTGTGATATATGTCTGTGTACAGACTGTGTGTGTGATATATGTCTGTGTACAGACTGTGTGTGTGATATATGTCTGTGTACAGGCTGTGTGTGTGATATATGTCTGTGTACAGGCTGTGTGTGTGTGACATAAGTCTGTGTACAGGCTGTGTGTGTGATATATATCTGTGTACAATCTCTGTATGATATATGTCTGTACAGGCTGTGTGTGGGATATATATCTGTGTACAGACTGTGTGTGTGTGATATATGTCTGTACAGACTGTGTGTGTGTGATATATATCTGTGTACAGGCTGTGTATGGTATATGTCTGCGTAAATACTGTGTGTGATATAGGTCTGTGTAAGGGCTGTGTGTGTGATATATGTCTGTGTGTGTGAATAATGTCTGTGTACAGACTGTGTGTGATATATGTATGTGTCCAGACTGTGTGTGTGATATATGTCTGTGCACCGATTGTGTGTGTGATATATATGTCTGTGTACAGGTTGTTTGTGTGATATATGTCTCTATACATGCTGTGTGTGTGATATATATCTGTGTACAGATTGTGTGTATGATATATGTCTGTGTACAGGCTGTGCGTGTGTGATATATGTCTGTGTACAGATTGTGTGTGTGATATATGTCTGTGTACAGTCTCTGTGTGTGATATATGCCTGTGTACAGCCTGTGTGTGTGATATATGTCTGTGTACAGACTGTGTGTGTGATATATATCTGTGTACAGGTTGTGTGTTTGCTATATGTCTGTGTACGGGCTGTGTGTGTCATATATGTCTGTGTATGGGCTGTGTGTGCGTGATATATGTCTGTGTACAGTCTCTGTGTGTGACATATGTCTGTATACGGGCTGTGTGTGTGATATATGCCTGTGTACAGACTGTGTGTGAGATATATGTCTGTGTACAGACCTTGTGTGTGATATATGACTGTGCACAGGCTGTGTGTGTGATATATGTCTGTGTACAGTCTGTGTCTGTGATGTATTTCTGTGTACGGGCTGTGTGTGTGATATATCTGTGTACAGACTGTGTGTGATATATGTATGTGTACAGACTGTGTTTGTTGAATATGTCTGTGTACGGGCTGTGTGTGTGACATATGTCTGTGTACAGGATGTGTGTGTGTTATATGTCTGTGTACGGGCTGTGTTTGTGATATATGTCTGTATACAGACTGTGTGTGATATATGTCTGTGTACAGACTGTGTGTGTGATATATGTCTGTGTACAGGCTGCGTGTGTGATATATGTCTGTGTACAGACTGTGTGTGTGATATATGTCTGTGTACAGGCTGTGTGTGTGATATATGTCTGTGTACAGACTGTGTGTATGATATATGTCTGTGTACAGACAGTGTGTATGATATATGTCTGTGTACAGACTGTGTGTGTGATATATGTCTGTGCACCGATTGTGTGTGTGATATCTATGTCTGTGTACAGATTGTGTGTGTGATATATGTCTGTGCACAGGCTGTGTGTATGATATATGCCTGTGTACATTCTGTGTGTGTGATGTATGTCTGTGTACAGACTGTGTGTGTGATATATCTGTGTACAGACTGTGTGTGTGATATATGTCTCTGTACAGACTGTTTTTGTTAAATATGTCTGTGTACGGGCTGTTTGTGTGACATAGGTCTGTGTACAGGATGTGTGTGTCAAATATGTCTGTGTCCGGGCTGTGTGTGTGATATATGTCATTGTACAGACTGTGTGTGTGATATATGTCTGTGTACAGGCTGTGAGTGTGATATATGTCTGTGTACATACTCTGTGTGTGACATATGTCTGTGTACAGACTGTGTGTGTGATATATGTCTGTGTACAGACTGTGTGTGTGATATATATCTGTGTACAGACTGTGTGTGTGCGATATATGTCTGTGTACAGACTCTGTGTGAGTGATATACATCTGTGTACAGTCTCTGTGTGTGATATATGTCTGTGTACAGACTGTGTTTCTGATATATATCTGTGTACTGACTGTGTGTGTGATATATATCTGTGTACAGGTTGTGTGTTTGATATATGTCTGTTTACGGGCTGTGTGTGTGATAAATGTCTGTGTACGGGCTGTGTGTGTGTGATATATGTCTGTGTACAGACTCTGTGTGTGATATATGTCTGGGTACAGTCTCTGTGTGTGATATATATCTGTGTACAGGCTGTGTGTGGTATATGTCTGCGTACAGACTGTGTATGATATAGGTCTGTGCAAGGGCTGTGTGTGTGATATATGTCTGTGTACAGGCTGTGTGTTTGATATATCTCTGTGTACAGGCTGTGTGTGTCATATATGTCTGTGCACAGACTGTGTGTATGATATATATGTCTGTGTACAGGCTGTGTGTGTGATATAAGTCTGTGTACAGGCTGTGTGTGTGACATAAGTCTGTGTACAGGCTGTGTGTGTGATATATGCCTGTGTACAGGCTGTGTGTGTGTGATATATGTCTGTGTACGGGCTGTGTGTGTGATATATGTCTGTGTACAGACTGTGTGTGTGATATATGTCTGTGTACTGGCTGTGTCTGGTATATGTCTGTGTACAGGCTGTGTGTGTGTGTGTGTGTGTGTGTGTGATATATGTCTGTGTACAGACTGTGTGTGTGATATACGTCTGTGTACAGACTGTTGTTTGTGATATATGTCTGTGTACGGGCTGTGTGTGTGACATATGTCTGTGTACAGGATGTGTGTGTGATATATGTCTGTGTACAGGCTGTGTGTGTGACATAAGTCTGTGTACAGGCTGTGTGTGTGATATATGCCTGTGTACAGGCTGTGTGTGTGATATATGTCTGTGTAAGGGCTGTGTGTGTGTGATATATGTCTGTGTACGGGCTGTGTGTGTGATATATGTCTGTGTACAGACTGTGTGTGTGATATATGTCTGTGTACTGGCTGTGTCTGGTATATGTCTGTGTACAGGCTGTGTGTTTGTGTGTGTGTGTGTGATATATGTCTGTGTATAGACTGTGTGTGTGATATATGTCCGTGTACAGACTGTGTGTATGATATATGTCTGTGCGCAGGCTGTGTGTGTGTTATATATGTCTGTGTACAGACTTCGTGTGTGATATATGTCTGTGTACAGACTGTGTCTGATATAGGTCTGTGTACAGCCTGTGTGTGTGGTATATGTCTGTACAGACTGTGAGTGTGTGATATGTGTCTGTGAACAGACTGTGTGCGTGATAAATGTCTGTGTACTGACTGTGTGTGTGATATATGTCTGTGTACAGACTGTGTGTGTGTGATATATGTCTGTGTACAGACTGTGTGTGTGATATATGTCTGTGTACAGGCTGTGTGTGTGCTATACGTCTGTGTACAGACTGTGTGTGTGATATATGTCTGTGTACAGACTGTGTGTGTGATATATGTCTGTTTACTGACTGTGTGTGTGATATATGTCTGTGTACAGACTGTGTGTGTGATATATGTCTGTGTACAGACTGTGTGTGTTATATATGTCTGTGTACAGGCTGTGTGTGTGATATATATCTGTGTACAGACTGTGTGTGTGTGACATAAGTCTGTGTACAGGCTGTGTGTGTGATATATATCTGTGTACAATCTCTGTGTGATATATGTCTGTACAGGCTGTGTGTGTGATTTATATATGTGTACAATCTCTGTGTGATATATGTCTGTACAGGCTGTGTATGGTATATGTCTGCGTAAAGACTGTGTGTGATATAGGTCTGTGTAAGGGCTGTGTGTGTGATATATGTCTGTGTGTGTGAATAATGTCTGTGTACAGACTGTGTGTGATATATGTATGTGTCCAGACTGTGTGTGTGATATATGTCTGTGCACCGATTGTGTGTGTGATATATATGTCTGTGTACAGGTTGTTTGTGTGCTATATGTCTCTATACATGCTGTGTGTGTGATATATATCTGTGTACAGATTGTGTGTATGATATATGTCTGTGTACAGGCTGTGCGTGTGTGATATATGTCTGTGTACAGATTGTGTGTTATATATGTCTGTGCACAGGCTGTGTGTGTGATATATGTCTGTGTACAGTCTGTGTGTGTGATGTATGTCTGTGTACAGACTGTGTGTGTGATATATCTGTGTACCGGCTGTGGGCGTCATATATGTCTGTGTACAGACTGTTTTTGTTAAATATGTCTGTGTACGGGCTGTTTGTGTGACGTAGGTCTGTGTACAGGATGTGTGTGTCATATATGTCTGTGTACGGGCTGTGTTTGTGATATTTGTCTGTGTACAGACTGTGTGTGTGATATATGTCTGTGTACAGGCTGTGTGTGTGATATATGTCTGTGTACATACTCTGTGTGTGATATATGTCTGTGTACAGACTGTGTGTGTGATATATGTCTGTGTACAGACTGTGTGTGTGATATATATCTGTGTACAGACTGTGTGTGCGATATATGTCTGTGTACAGACTCTGTGTGAGTGATATACATCTGTGTACAGTCTCTGTGTGTGATATATGTCTGTGTACAGACTGTGTGTATGATATATATGTCTGTGTACAGGCTGTGTGTGTGATATATGTCTGTATACAGGCTGTGTGTGTGATATATGTCTGTTTACGGGCTGTGTGTGTGATAAATGTCTGTGTACGGGCTGTGTGTTTGTGATATATGTCTGTGTACAGTCTCTGTGTGTGATATATGTCTGGGTACAGTCTCTGTGTGTGATATATATCTGTGTACAGGCTGTGTGTGGTATATGTCTGCGTACAGACTGTGTGTGATATAGGTCTGTGCACGGGCTGTGTGTGTGATATATGTCTGTGTACAGGCTGTGTGTTTGATATATCTCTGTGTACAGGCTGTGTGTGTCATATATGTCTGTGCACAGACTGCGTGTATGATATATATGTCTGTGTACAGGCTGTGTGTGTGATATATGTCTGTATACAGGCTGTGTGTTTGATATATGTCTGTGTACAGACTGTGTGTGTGATATATGTCTGTATACAGGCTGTGTGTGTGATATATGTCTGTGTACAGACTGTGTGTGTGATATATGTCTGTGTACAGGCTGTGTGTGTGTGATATATGTCTGTGTACAGACTGTGTGTGTGATATATGTCTGTGCACAGGCTGTGTGTGTGATATATGTCTGTGTACTGTCTGTGTGTGTGATGTATGTCTGTGTACGGGCTGTGTGTGTGCTATATCTGTGTACAGACTGTCTGTGTGATATATGTCTGTGTACAGACTGTTGTTTGTGATATATGTCTGTGAACGGGCTGTGTGTGTGACATATGTCTGTGTACAGGATGTGTGTGTGTGATATATGTCTGTGTACAGGCTGTGTGTGTGACATAAGTCTGTGTACAGGCTGTGTGTGTGATATATGCCTGTGTACAGGCTGTGTGTGTGAAATATGTCTGTGTAAGGGCTGTGTGTGTGTGATATATGTCTGTGTACGGGCTGTGTGTGTGATATATGTCTGTGTACAGCCTGTGTGTGTGATATATGTCTGTGTACGGGCTGTGTCTGGTATATGTCTGTGTACAGGCTGTGTGTGTGTGTGTGTGTGTGTGTGTGTGATATATGTCTGTGTACAGACTGTGTGTGTGATATATGTCCGTGTACATACTGTGTGTATGATATATGTCTGTGTACAGGCTGTGTGTTTGTTATATATGTCTGTGTGCAGACTTCGTGTGTGATATATGTCTGTTTACAGACTGTGTGTGATATATGTCTGTGTACAGACTGTGTGTGTGATATATGTCTGTGTACAGACTGTGTGTGTGATATATGTCTGTGTATAGGCTGTGTGTGTGATATATGTCTGTGTACAGACTCTGTGTGTGATATATGTCTGTTTACTGACTGTGTGTGTGTGATATATGTCTGTGTACTGAATGTGTGTGTGATATATGTCTGTGTACAGACTGTGTGTGTTATATATGTCTGTGTACAGACTGTGTGTGTGAAATATATTTCTGTGTACTGACTGTGTGTGTGTGGTATATTTCTGTGTACGGGCTGTGTGTGTGATATATGTCTGTGTACAGACTGTGTGTGTGTGTGATATGTCTGTGTACAGACTGTGTGTGATATATGTCTGTATACAGACTGTGTGTGATATATGTCTGTGTACAGACTGTGTGTGTGATATATGTCTGTTTACAGACTGTGTGCGTGTGATATATGTCTGTGTACAGACTGTGTGTGTGATATATGTCTGTGTACAGACTGTGTGTGTGTGATATATGTCTGTGTACAGACTGTGTGTGTGATATATGTCTGTGTACAGGCTGTGTGTGTGCTATACGTCTGTGTACAGACTGTGTGTGTGATATATGTCTGTGTACAGACTGTGTGTGTGATATATGTCTGTTTACTGACTGTGTGTGTGATATATGTCTGTGTACAGACTGTGTGTGTGATATATGTCTGTGTACAGACTGTGTGTGTTATATATGTCTGTGTACAGGCTGTGTGTGTGATATATATCTGTGTACAGACTGTGTGTGTGTGACATAAGTCTGTGTACAGGCTGTGTGTGTGATATATATCTGTGTACAATCTCTGTGTGATATATGTCTGTACAGGCTGTGTGTGTGATTTATATATGTGTACAATCTCTGTGTGATATATGTCTGTACAGGCTGTGTATGGTATATGTCTGCGTAAAGACTGTGTGTGATATAGGTCTGTGTAAGGGCTGTGTGTGTGATATATGTCTGTGTGTGTGAATAATGTCTGTGTACAGACTGTGTGTGATATATGTATGTGTCCAGACTGTGTGTGTGATATATGTCTGTGCACCGATTGTGTGTGTGATATATATGTCTGTGTACAGGTTGTTTGTGTGCTATATGTCTCTATACATGCTGTGTGTGTGATATATATCTGTGTACAGATTGTGTGTATGATATATGTCTGTGTACAGGCTGTGCGTGTGTGATATATGTCTGTGTACAGATTGTGTGTGTGATATATGTCTGTGCACAGGCTGTGTGTGTGATATATGTCTGTGTACAGTCTGTGTGTGTGATGTATGTCTGTGTACAGACTGTGTGTGTGATATATCTGTGTACCGGCTGTGGGCGTCATATATGTCTGTGTACAGACTGTTTTTGTTAAATATGTCTGTGTACGGGCTGTTTGTGTGACGTAGGTCTGTGTACAGGATGTGTGTGTCATATATGTCTGTGTACGGGCTGTGTTTGTGATATATGTCTGTGTACAGACTGTGTGTGTGATATATGTCTGTGTACAGGCTGTGTGTGTGATATATGTCTGTGTACATACTCTGTGTGTGATATATGTCTGTGTACAGACTGTGTGTGTGATATATGTCTGTGTACAGACTGTGTGTGTGATATATATCTGTGTACAGACTGTGTGTGCGATATATGTCTGTGTACAGACTCTGTGTGAGTGATATACATCTGTGTACAGTCTCTGTGTGTGATATATGTCTGTGTACAGACTGTGTGTATGATATATATGTCTGTGTACAGGCTGTGTGTGTGATATATGTCTGTATACAGGCTGTGTGTGTGATATATGTCTGTTTACGGGCTGTGTGTGTGATAAATGTCTGTGTACGGGCTGTGTGTTTGTGATATATGTCTGTGTACAGTCTCTGTGTGTGATATATGTCTGGGTACAGTCTCTGTGTGTGATATATATCTGTGTACAGGCTGTGTGTGGTATATGTCTGCGTACAGACTGTGTGTGATATAGGTCTGTGCACGGGCTGTGTGTGTGATATATGTCTGTGTACAGGCTGTGTGTTTGATATATCTCTGTGTACAGGCTGTGTGTGTCATATATGTCTGTGCACAGACTGCGTGTATGATATATATGTCTGTGTACAGGCTGTGTGTGTGATATATGTCTGTATACAGGCTGTGTGTTTGATATATGTCTGTGTACAGACTGTGTGTGTGATATATGTCTGTATACAGGCTGTGTGTGTGATATATGTCTGTGTACAGACTGTGTGTGTGATATATGTCTGTGTACAGGCTGTGTGTGTGTGATATATGTCTGTGTACAGACTGTGTGTGTGATATATGTCTGTGCACAGGCTGTGTGTGTGATATATGTGTGTACTGTCTGTGTGTGTGATGTATGTCTGTGTACGGGCTGTGTGTGTGCTATATCTGTGTACAGACTGTCTGTGTGATATATGTCTGTGTACAGACTGTTGTTTGTGATATATGTCTGTGAACGGGCTGTGTGTGTGACATATGTCTGTGTACAGGATGTGTGTGTGTGATATATGTCTGTGTACAGGCTGTGTGTGTGACATAAGTCTGTGTACAGGCTGTGTGTGTGATATATGCCTGTGTACAGGCTGTGTGTGTGAAATATGTCTGTGTAAGGGCTGTGTGTGTGTGATATATGTCTGTGTACGGGCTGTGTGTGTGATATATGTCTGTGTACAGCCTGTGTGTGTGATATATGTCTGTGTACGGGCTGTGTCTGGTATATGTCTGTGTACAGGCTGTGTGTGTGTGTGTGTGTGTGTGTGTGTGATATATGTCTGTGTACAGACTGTGTGTGTGATATATGTCCGTGTACATACTGTGTGTATGATATATGTCTGTGTACAGGCTGTGTGTTTGTTATATATGTCTGTGTGCAGACTTCGTGTGTGATATATGTCTGTGTACAGACTGTGTGTGATATATGTCTGTGTACAGACTGTGTGTGTGATATATGTCTGTGTACAGACTGTGTGTGTGATATATGTCTGTGTATAGGCTGTGTGTGTGATATATGTCTGTGTACAGACTCTGTGTGTGATATATGTCTGTTTACTGACTGTGTGTGTGTGATATATGTCTGTGTACTGAATGTGTGTGTGATATATGTCTGTGTACAGACTGTGTGTGTTATATATGTCTGTGTACAGACTGTGTGTGTGAAATATATTTCTGTGTACTGACTGTGTGTGTGTGGTATATTTCTGTGTACGGGCTGTGTGTGTGATATATGTCTGTGTACAGACTGTGTGTGTGTGTGATATGTCTGTGTACAGACTGTGTGTGATATATGTCTGTATACAGACTGTGTGTGATATATGTCTGTGTACAGACTGTGTGTGTGATATATGTCTGTTTACAGACTGTGTGCGTGTGATATATGTCTGTGTACAGACTGTGTGTGTGATATATATCTGTGTACAGGTTGAGTGTTTGAAATATGTCTGCGTACAGGCTGTGTTTGTTAAATATGTCTGTGTACGGGCTGTGTGTGTGACATATGTCTGTGTACAGGATGTGTGTGTGTTATATGTCTGTGTACGGGCTGTGTGTGTGATATATGTCTGTGTACAGACTGTGTGTGATATATGTCTGTGTACAGACTGTGTGTGTGATATATGTCTGTGTACAGGCTGTGTGTGTGATATATGTCTGTGTACAGACTGTGAGAGTGTGATATATGTCTGTGTACAGTCTCTGTGTGTGATATATGCCTGTGTACAGACTGTGTGTGTGATATATGTCTGTGTACAGACTGTGTGTGTGATATATATCTGTGTACAGGTTGTGTGTTTGATATATGTCTGTGTACGGGCTGTGTGTGTGATATATGTCTGTGTATGGGCTGTGTGTGCGTGATATATGTCTGTGTACAGTCTCTGTGTGTGATATATGTCTGTATACGGGCTGTGTGTCTGATATATGCCTGTGTACAGACTGTGTGTGTGATATATGTCAGAGTACAGACTGAGTGTGTGTGATATATATCTGTGTACAGACTGTGTGTGTGTGGTATATTTCTGTGTACGGGCTTGGTGTGTGATATGTCTGCGTACAGACTGTGTGTGTGATATATGTCTGTGTACAGGCTGTGTGTGTGATATATGTCTGTGCACAGATTGTGTGTGTGATATATATGTCTGTGTACAGGTTGTGTTTGTGATATATATCTGTGTACAATCTCTCTGTGATATATGTCTGTACAGACTGTGTGTGTGTGATATATATCTGTGTACAGACTGTGTGTGTGATATAGGTCTGTGTAAGGGCTGTGTGTGTGATATATGTCTGTGTGTGTGAATAATGTCTGTGTACAGACTGTGTGTGATATATGTATGTGTCCAGACTGTGTGTGTGATATATGTCTGTGCACAGATTGTGTGTGTGATATATATGTGTGTGTACAAGTTGTGTGTGTGATATATGTCTCTATACAGGCTGTGTGTGTGATATATATCTGTGTACAGATTGTGTGTATGATATATGTCGGTGTACAGGCTGTGCGTGTGTGATATATGTCTGTGTACAGACTGTGTGTGTGATATATGTCTGTGTAGAGTCTGTGTGTGTGATATATGTCTGTGTACAGGCTGTGTGTGTGATATATCTGTGTACCGACTGAGTGCGTGATATATGTCTGTGTTCAGACTGTTTTTCTTAAATATGTCTGTGTACGGGCTGTGTGTGTGATATATGTTTGTGTACATACTCTGTGTGTGATGTATGTCTGTGTACAGACTGTGTGTGTGTTATATGTCTGTGTACAGACTGTGTGTGTGATATATATCTGTGCACAGGTTGTGTGTTTGATATATGTCTGTTTACGGGCTGTGTTTCTGATATATGTCTGTGTACAGACTGTGTGTGATATAGGTCTGTGTACAGACTGTGTGTGTGGTATATGACTGTACAGACTGTGTGTGTGTGATATATGTCTGTGGACAGGCTGTGTGTGTGATATATGTCTGTGGACAGGCTGTGTGTGTGATATATGTCTGTGTACAGACTATGTGTGCTATATATGCCTGTATACAGACTGTGTGTGTGATATATGTCTGTGTACAGGCTGTGTGTGTGATATATGTCGGTGTACAGACTGTGTGTATGATATATGTCTGTGTACAGACTGTGTGTATGATATATGTCTGTTTACAGACTGTGTGTGTGATATATGTCTGTGTACAGACTGTGTGTGTGTGATATATGTCTGTGTACAGTCTCTGTGTGTGATATATGCCTGTGTACAGACTGTGTGTGTGATATATGTCTGTGTACAGACTGTGTGTGTGATATATATCTGTGTACAGGTTGTGTGTTTGATATATGTCTGTGTACAGTCTCTGTGTGTGATATATGTCTGTATACGGGCTGTGTGTGTGATATATGCCTGTGTACAGACTGTGTGTGTGGTATATTTCTGTGTACGGGCTGTGTGTGTGATATATGTCTGCGTACAGACTGTGTGTGTGATATATGTCTGTGTACAGGCTGTGTGTTTGATATATGTCTGTGTACAGACTGTGTGTGTGTGACATAAGTCTGTGTACAATCTGTGTGTGTGATATATATCTGTGTACAATCTCTCTGTGATATATGTCTGTACAGGCTGTGTGTGGGATATATATCTGTGTACAGACTGTGTGTGTGCTATATGTCTGTGTAAAGACTGTGTGTGTGTGATATATGTCTGTACAGACTGTGTGTGTGTGATATATATCTGTGTACAGGCTGTGTGTGATATATGTCTGCGTACAGACTGTGTGTGATATAGGTCTGTGTAAGGGCTGTGTGTGTGATATATGTCTGTGTGTGTGTGAATAATGTCTGTGTACAGACTGTGTGTGATATATGTATGTGTCCAGACTGTGCGTGTGATATATGTCTGTGCAGAGATTGTGTGTGTGATATATATGTGTGTGTACAAGTTGTGTGTGTGATATATGTCTCTATACAGGCTGTGTTTGTGATATATATCTGTGTACAGATTGTGTGTATGATATATGTCTGTGTACAGGCTGTGCGTGTGTGATATATGTCTGTGTACAGACTGTGTGTGTGATATATGTCTGTGCACAGGCTGTGTGTGTTATATATGTCTGTGTACAGGCTGTGTGTGTGATATATGTCTGTGTACAGTCTGTGTGTGTGATGTATGTCTGTGTACAGACTGTGTGTGTGATATATCTGTGTACCGACTGCGTGCGTGATATATGTCTGTGTTCAGACTGTTTTTCTTAAATATGTCTGTGTACGGGCTGTGTGTGTGATATATGTTTGTGTACATACTCTGTGTGTGATATATGTCTGTGTACAGACTGTGTGTGTGATATATGTCTGTGTACAGACTGTGTGTGTGATATATATCTGTGTACAGACTGTGTGTGTGCGATATATGTCTGTGTACAGACGCTGTGTGAGTGATATATATCTGTGTACAGTCTCTGAGTATGATATATATATGTGTACAGACTGTGTGTGTGTTATATGTCTGTGTACAGACTGTGTGTGTGATATATATCTGTGCACAGGTTTTGTGTTTGATATATGTCTGTTTACGGGCTGTGTTTCTGATATATGTCTGTGTACAGACTGTGTGTGATATAGGTCTGTGTACAGATTGTGTGTGTGGTATATGTCTGTACAGACTGTGTGTGTGTGATATATGTCTGTGGACAGGCTGTGTGTGCGATATATGTCTGTGGACAGGCTGTGTGTGTGATATATGTCTGTGTACAGATTATGTGTGCTATATATGCCTGTATACAGACTGTGTGTGTGATATATGTCTGTGTACAGATTGTGTGGTATATGTCTGTGCACAGGCTATGTGTGTGATATATGTCTTTGTACTGGCTGTGTGTGTGATATGTGTCTGTGTACAGGCTGTGTGTGTGATATATGTCTGTGTACAGACTGTGTGTGTGTGATATATGTCTGTGTACAGGCTGTGTGTGTGTGTGAGAAATGTCTGTGTACAGACTGTGTGTGTAATATATGTCTGTGTACAGACAGTGTGTGTGATATATGTCTGTATACGGGCTGTGTGTGTGGTATATGTCTGTGTACAGTCTCTATGTGTGATATATGTCTGTGTACATATTCTGTGTGTGTGATATATGCCTGTGGACTGGCTATGTGTATGATATATGTCTGTGTACAGATTGTGTGTGTGATATATGTCTGCGTACAGACTGTGTGTGTGTGTGATATATGTCTGTGTACAGTCTCTGTGTGTGATAAATGTCTGTGTACAGGCTGTGTGTGTGATATATGTCTGTGTACAGACTGTGTGTGTGTGATATATGTCTGTGTACAGTCTCTGTGTGTGATATATGCCTGTGTACAGACTGTGTGTGTGATTTATGTCTGTGTACAGACTGTGTGTGTGATATATATCTGTGTACAGGTTGTGTGTTTGATATATGTCTGTGTACGGGCTGTGTGTGTGATATATGTCTGTGTATGGGCTGTGTGTGCGTGATATATGTCTGTGTACAGTCTCTGTGTGTGATATATGTCTGTATACGGGCTGTGTGTGTGATATATGCCTGTGTACAGACTGTGTGTGTGATATATGTCAGAGTTCAGGCTGAGTGTGTGTGATATATATATGTGTACAGACTGTGTGTGTGTGGTATCTTTCTGTGTAATGGCTGTGTGTGTGATATATGTCTGCGTACAGACTGTGTGTGTGATATATGTCTGTGTACAGGCTGTGTGTGTGATATATGTCTGTGTACAGACTGTGTGTGTGTGACATAAGTCTGTGTACAATCTGTGTGTGTGTGATATATCCGTGTACAATCTCTGTGTGATATATGTCTGTACAGGCTGTGTGTGGGATATATATCTGTGTACAGACTGTGTGTGTGCTATATGTCTGTGTGAAGACTGTGTGTGTGTGATATATGTCTGTACAGTCTGTGTGTGTGTGATATATATCTGTGTACAGGCTGTGTGTGGTATATGTCTGCTTACAGACTGTGTGTGATATAGGTCTGTGTAAGGGCTGTGTGTGTGATATATGTCTGTGTGTGTGAATAATGTCTGTGTACAGACTGTGTGTGATATATGTATGTGTCCAGACTGTGTGTGTGATATATGTCTGTGCACAGATTGTGTGTGTGATATATATGTCTGTGTACAGGTTGTGTGTGTGATATATGTCTCTATACAGGCTGTGTGTGTGATATATATCTGTGTACAGATTGTTTGTATGATATATGTCTGTGTACAGGCTGTGCGTGTGTGATATATGTCTGTGTACAGACTGTGTGTGTGATATATGTCTGTGCACAGGCTGTGTGTGTGATATATGTCTGTGTACAGTCTGTGTGTGTGATGTATGTCTGTGTACAGACTGTGTGTGTGATATATCTGTGTACCGACTGCGTGCGTGATATATGTCTGTGTTCAGACTGTTTTTGTTAAATATGTCTGTGTACAGACTGTGTGTGTGACATATGTCTGTGTACAGGCTGGTGTGTGTCATATATGTCTGTGTACGGGCTGTGTGTGTGATATATGTCTGTGTACAGACTGTGTTTGTGATATATGTCTGTGTACAGACTGTGTGTGTGATATATGTCTGTGTACAGGCTGGTGTGTGATATATGTCTGTGTACATACTCTGTGTGTGATATATGTCTGTGTACAGACTGTGTGTGTGATATAAGTCTGTGTACAGACTGTGTGTGTGATATATATCTGTGTACAGACTGTGTGTGTGTGATATATGTCTGTGTACAGACTCTGTGTGAGTGATATATATCTGTGTACAGTCTCTGAGTGTGATATATGTCTGTGTACAGGTTGTGTGTTTGATATATGTCTGTTTACGGGCTGTGTTTGTGATAAATGTCTGTGTACGGGCTGTGTGTGTGTGTGATATATGTCTGTGTACAGTCTCTGTGTGTGATATATGTCTGGGTACAGTCTCTGTGGCTGTGTGTGGTATATGTCTGCGTACAGACTGTGTGTGATATAGGTCTGTGCACGGGCTGTGTGTGTGATATATGTCTGTGTACAGGCTGTGTGTGTGATATATCTCTGTGTACAGGCTGTGTGTGTCATATATGTCTGTGCACAGACTGTGTGTATGATATATGTCTGTGTACGGGCTGTGTGTGTGATATATGTCTGTGTACAGGATGTGTGTGTGATATATGTCTGTGTACAGGCTGTGTGTGTGACATAAGTCTGTGTACAGGCTGTGTGTGTGTGTGTGTGATATATGTCTGTGTACAGACTGTGTGTGTGATATATGTCCGTGTACAGACTGTGTGTATGATATATGTCTGTGTACGGGCTGTGTGTGTGACATATGTCTGTGTACAGGATGTGTGTGTGTGATATATGTCTGTGTACGGGCTGTGTGTGTGTGATATATGTCTGTGTACGGGCTGTGTGTGTGATATATGTCTGTGTACAGACTGTGTGTGTGATACATGTCTGTGTACGGGCTGTGTGTGGATATGTCTGTGTATGGGCTGTGTGTGTGATATATGTCTGTGTACAGACTGTGTGTGTGATATATGTTTGTGTACAGTCTCTGTGAGATATATATGTCTGTGTACAGACTGTGTGTGTGATATATGTCTGTGTACAGCCTGTGTGTGTGATATATGTCTGTGTACAGACTGTGTGTGTGTGGTATATGTCTGTGTACAGGCTGTGTGTGTGTGTGTGTGATATATGTCTGTGTACAGACTGTGTGTGTGATATATGTCCGTGTACAGACTGTGTGTATGATATATGTCTGTGTACAGGCTGTGTGTGTGTGATGTATGTCTGTGTACAGACTTTGTGTGTGATATATGTGTGTGTACAGACTGTGTGTGATATAGGTCTGTGTACAGACTGTGTGTGTGGTATATGTCTTTACAGAATGTGTGTGTGTGTGATATATGTCTGTGGACAGGCTGTGTGTGTGATATATGTCTGTGTACAGGCTGTGTGTGTGATAAATGTCTGTGTACAGATTATGTGTGCTATATATGCCTGTAAAGAGACTGTGTGTGTGATATATGCCTCTGTACAGACTGTGTGGTATATGTCTGTGCACAGGCTATGTGTGTGATATATTTCTTTGTACTGGCTGTGTGTGTAATATGTGTCTGTGTACAGGCTGTGTGTGTGTGATATATGTCTGTGTACAGACTGCGTGTGTGTGATATATGTCTGTGTACAGGCTGTGTGTGTGTGTGATATATGTCTGTGTACAGACTGTGTGTGTGATATATGTATGTGTACAGACTGTGTGTGTAATATATGTCGGTGTACAGACAGTGTGTGTGATATATGTCTGTATACGGGCTGTGTGTGTGATTTATGTCTGTGTACAGCCTCTATGTGTGATATATGCCTGTGTACAGATTCTGTGTGTGTGATATATGTCTGTGGACTGGCTGTGTGTATGATATATGTCTGTTTACAGACTGTGTGTGTGATATATGTCTGTGTACAGTCTCTGTGTGTGTTATATGTCTGTGTACAGGCTGTGTGTGTGATATATGTCTGTGTACAGACTGTGTGTGTGTGACATAAGTCTGTGTACAATCTGTGTGTGTGATATATATCTGTGTACAATCTCTGTGTGATATATGTCTGTACAGGCTGTGTGTGGGATATATATCTGTGTACAGACTGTGTGTGTGTGCTATATGTCTGTGTGAAGACTGTGTGTGTGTGATATATGTCTGTACAGACTGTGTGTGTGTGATATATATCTGTGTACAGGCTGTGTGTGGTATATGTCTGCGTACAGACTGTGTGTGATATAGGTCTGTGTAAGGGCTGTGTGTGTGATATATGTCTGTGTGTGTGAATAATGTCTGTGTACAGATTGTGTGTGATATATGTATGTGTCCAGACTGTGTGTGTGATATATGTCTGTGCAAAGATTGTGTGTGTGATATATATGTCTGTGTACAGGTTGTGTGTGTGATATATGTCACTATACAGGCTGTGTGTGTGATATATATCTGTGTACAGATTGTGTGTATGATATATGTCAGTGTACAGGCTGTGCGTGTGTGATATATGTCTGTGTACAGACTGTGTGTGTGATATATGTCTGTGCACAGGCTGTGTGTGTGATATATGTATGTGTACAGTCTGTGTGTGTGATGTATGTCTGTGTACAGACTGTGTGTGTGATATATCTGTGTACCGACTGCGTGCGTGATATATGTCTGTGTTCAGACTGTTTTTGTTAAATATGTCTGTGTACGGGCTGTGTGTGTGACATAGGTCTGTGTACAGGATGTGTGTGTCATATATGTCTGTGTACGGGCTGTGTGTGTGATATATGTCTGTGTACAGACTGTGTTTGTGATATATGTCTGTGTACAGGCTGTGTGTGTGATATATGTCTGTGTACAGGCTGGTGTGTGATATATGTCTGTGTACATACTCTGTGTGTGATATATGTCTGTGTACAGACTGTGTGTGTGATATACGTCTGTGTACAGACTGTGTGTGTGATATATATCTGTGTACAGACTGTGTGTGTGTGATATATGTCTGTGTACAGACTCTGTGTGAGTGATATATATCTGTGTACAGTCTCTGAGTGTGATATATGTCTGTGTACAGGTTGTGTGTTTGATATATGTCTGTTTACGGGCTGTGTTTGTGATAAATGTATGTGTAAGGGCTGTGTGTGTGTGTGTGATATATGTCTGTGTACAGTCTCTGTGTGTGATATATGTCTGGGTACAGTCTCTGTGTGTGATATATATCTGTGTACAGGCTGTGTGTGGTATATGTCTGCGTACAGACTGTGTGTGATGTAGGTATGTGCACGGGCTGTGTGTGTGATATATGTCTGTGTACAGGCTGTGTGTTTGATATATCTCTGTGTACAGGCTGTGTGTGTCATATATGTCTGTGCACAGACTGTGTGTATGATATATGTCTGTGTACGGGCTGTGTGTGTGACATATGTCTGTGTACAGGATGTGTGTGTGATATATGTCTGTGTACAGGCTGTGTGTGTGACATAAGTCTGTGTACAGGCTGTGTGTGTGATATATGCCTGTGTACAGGCTGTGTGTGTGATATATGTCTGTGTACGGGCTGTGTGTGTGTGATATATGTCTGTGTACGGGCTGTGTGTGTGATATATGTCTGTGTACAGACTGTGTGTGTGATACATGTCTGTGTACGGGCTGTGTGTGGTATATGTCTGTGTACGGGCTGTGTGTGTGATATATGTCTGTGTACAGACTGTGTGTGTGATATATGTTTGTGTACAGTCTCTGTGAGATATATATGTCTGTGTACAGACTGTGTGTGTGATATATGTCTGTGTGCAGCCTGTGTGTGTGATATATGTCTGTGTACAGACTGTGTGTGTGTGGTATATGTCTGTGTACAGGCTGTGTGTGTGTGTGTGTGTGATATATGTCTGTGTACAGACTGTGTGTGTGATATATGTCCGTGTACAGACTGTGTGTATGATATGTGTCTGTGTACAGGCTGTGTGTGTGTGATATATGTCTGTGTACAGACTTTGTGTGTGATATATGTGTGTGTACAGACTGTGTGTGATATAGGTCTGTGTACAGACTGTGTGTGTGGTATGTGTCTTTACAGACTGTGTGTGTGTGATATATGTCTGTGGACAGGCTGTGTGTGTGATATATGTCTGTGTACAGGCTGTGTGTGTGATATATGTCCGTGTACAGACTGTGTGTGTGTGATATATGTCTGTGTACAGGCTGTGTGTGTGTGTGATAAATGTCTGTGTACAGACTGTGTGTGTGATATATGTCTGTGTACAGACTGTGTGTGTAATATATGTCTGTGTACAGACAGTGTGTGTGATATATGTCTGTATACGGGCTGTGCGTGTGATATATGTCTGTGTACAGTCTCTATGTGTGATATATGTCTGTGTACAGATTCTGTGTGTGTGATATATGCCTGTGGACTGGCTGTGTGTATGATATATGTCTGTTTACAGACTGTGTGTGTGATATATGTCTGTGTACAGTCTCTATGTGTGTTATATGTCTGTGTACAGGCTGTGTATGTGATATATGTCTGTGTACAGACTGTGTGTGTGTGACATAAGTCTGTGTACAATCTGTGTGTGTGATATATATCTGTGTACAATATCTGTGTGATATATGTCTGTACAGGCTGTGTGTGGGATATATATCTGAGTACAGACTGTGTGTGTGTGACATAGGTCTGTGTACAATCTGTGTGTGTGATATATATCTGTGTTCAATCTCTGTGTGATATATGTCTGTGTACAGACTGTGTTTGTGATATATGTCTGTGTACAGACTGTGTGTGTGATATATGTCTGTGTACAGGCTGGTGTGTGATATATGTCTGTGTACATACTCTGTGTGTGATATATGTCTGTGTACAGACTGTGTGTGTGATATATGTCTGTGTACAGACTGTGTGTGTGATATATATCTGTGTACAGACTGTGTGTGTGTGATATATATCTCTGTACAGACTCTGTGTGAGTGATATATATCTGTGTACAGTCTCTGAGTGTGATATATGTCTGTGTACAGGTTGTGTGTGTCATATATGTCTGTGCACAGACTGTGTGTATGATATATATGTCTGTGTACAGGCTGTATCTGTGATGTATGTCTGTATACAGGCTGTGTGTGTGATATATGTCTGTGTACAGACTGTGTGTGTGATATATGTCTGTGTACAGGCTGTGTGTGTGTGATATATGTCTGTGTACAGACTGTGTGTGTGATATATGTCTTTGCACAGGCTGTGTGTGTGATATATGTCTGTGTACTGTCTGTGTGTGTGATGTATGTCTGTGTACGGGCTGTGTGTGTGATACATCTGTGTACAGACAGTCTGTGTGATATATGTCTGTGTACAGACTGTGTTTGTGATATATGTCTGTGTACGGGCTGTGTGTGTGACATATGTCTGTGTACAGGATGTGTGTGTGATATATGTCTGTGTACAGGCTGTGTGTGTGACATACGTCTGTGTACAGGCTGTGTGTGTGATATATGCCTGTGTACAGGCTGTGTGTGTGATATATATCTGTGTACGGGCTGTGTTTGCGTGATATATGTCTGTGTACGGGCTGTGTGTGTGATATATGTCTGTGTACAGACTGTGTGTGTGATATATGTCTGTGTACGGGCTGTGTGTGGTATATGTCTGTGTACGGGCTGTGTGTGTGATATATGTCTGTGTACAGACTGTGTGTGTGATATATGTCTGTGTACGGGCTGTGTGTGGTATATGTCTGTGTACGGGCTATGTGTGTGATATATGTCTGTGTACAGACTGTGTGTGAGATATATGTTTCTGTACAGTCTCTGTGAGATATATATGTCTGTGTACAGACTGTGTGTGTGATATATATCTGTGTACAGCCTGTGTGTGTGTGATATATGGATGTGTACAGACTGTGTGTGTGATATATGTATGTATAACTGTGTGTGTGATATATGTCTGTGTACAGACTGTGTGTGTGTGGTATATGTCTGTGTACAGGCTGTGTGTGTGTGTGTGTGATATATGTCTGTGTACAGACTGTGTGAGTGATATATGTCCGTGTACAGACTGTGTGTATGATATATGTCTGTGTACAGGCTGTGTGTGTGTGATATATGTCTGTGTACAGAGTTCGTGTGTGATATATGTCTGTGTACAGACTGTGTGTGATATAGGTCTGTGTACAGACTGTGTGTGTGGTATGTGTCTGTACAGACTGTGTGTGTGTGATATATGTCTGTGGACAGGCTGTGTGTGTGATATATGTCTGTGGACAGGCTGTGTGTGTGATATATGTCTGTGTACAGACTATGTGTGCTATATATGCCTGTATACAGACCGTGTGTGTGATATATGTCTGTGTACAGACTGTGTGGTATATGTCTGTGTATAGGCTATGTGTGTGATATTTGTCTGTATACTGGCTGTGTGTGTGATATGTGTCTGTGTACAGGCTGTGTGTGTGATATATGTCTGTGTCCAGACTGTTTGTGTGATATATGTCTGTGAACAGACTGTGTGTGTGTGATATATGTCTGTGTACTGATTGTGTGTGTGATATATGTCTGTGTACAGACTGCGTGTGTGATATATGTCTGTGTACAGACTGTGTGTGTGATATATGTCTGTGTACAGGCTGTGTGTGTGATATATGCCTGTGTACAGACTGTGTGTGTGATATATGTCTGCGTACTGACTGTGTGTGTGTGGTATATTTCTGTGTACGGGCTGTGTGTGTGATATATATCTGTGTACAGACTGTGTGTGTGTGATATGTCTGTGTACAGACTGTGTGTGATATATGTCTGTATACAGACTGTGTGTGATATATGTCTGTGTACAGACTGTGTGTGTGATATATGTCTGTTTACATACTGTGTGCGTGTGATATATGTCTGTGTACAGACTGTGTGTTTGTGATATATGTCTGTGTTTCGACTTTCTGTGTGATATATGACTGTGCACAGGCTGTGTGTGTGAGATATGTCTGTGTACAGTCTGTGTGTGTGATGTACGTCTGTGTATGGGCTGAGTGTGTGATATATGTCTGTGTACAGACTGTGTGTGTGATATATGTCTGTGTACAGACTGTGTTTGTTGAATATGTCTGTGCACGGGCTGTGTGTGTGACATATGTCTGTGTACAGGATGTGTGTGTGTTATATGTCTGTGTAATGGCTGTGTTTGTGATATATGTCTGTGTACAGACTGTGTGTGATATATGTCTGTGTACAGACTGTGTGTGTGATATATGTCTGTGTACAGGCTGTGTGTGTGATATATGTCTGTGTACAGACTGTGCGTATGATATATGTCTGTGTACAGACTGTGTGTGTGATATATGTCTTTGCACAGGCTGTGTGTGTGATATATGCCTGTGTACTGTCTGTGTGTGTGATACATCTGTGTACAGACAGTCTGTGTGATATATGTCTGTGTACAGACTGTGTTTGTGATATATGTCTGTGTACGGGCTGTGTGTGTGACATATGTCTGTGTACAGGATGTGTGTGTGATATATGTCTGTGTACAGGCTGTGTGTGTGACATACGTCTGTGTACAGGCTGTGTGTGTGATATATGCCTGTGTACAGGCTGTGTGTGTGATATATATCTGTGTACGGGCTGTGTTTGCGTGATATATGTCTGTGTACGGGCTGTGTGTGTGATATATGTCTGTGTACAGACTGTGTGTGTGATATATGTCTGTGTACGGGCTGTGTGTGGTATATGTCTGTGTACGGGCTGTGTGTGTGATATATGTCTGTGTACAGACTGTGTGTGTGATATATGTCTGTGTACGGGCTGTGTGTGGTATATGTCTGTGTACGGGCTATGTGTGTGATATATGTCTGTGTACAGACTGTGTGTGAGATATATGTTTCTGTACAGTCTCTGTGAGATATATATGTCTGTGTACAGACTGTGTGTGTGATATATATCTGTGTACAGCCTGTGTGTGTGTGATATATGGATGTGTACAGACTGTGTGTGTGATATATGTATGTATAACAGTGTGTGATATATGTCTGTGTACAGACTGTGTGTGTGTGGTATATGTCTGTGTACAGGCTGTGTGTGTGTGTGTGTGTGATATATGTCTGTGTACAGACTGTGTGAGTGATATATGTCCGTGTACAGACTGTGTGTATGATATATGTCTGTGTACAGGCTGTGTGTGTGTGATATATGTCTGTGTACAGAGTTCGTGTGTGATATATGTCTGTGTACAGACTGTGTGTGATATAGGTCTGTGTACAGACTGTGTGTGTGGTATGTGTCTGTACAGACTGTGTGTGTGTGATATATGTCTGTGGACAGGCTGTGTGTGTGATATATGTCTGTGGACAGGCTGTGTGTGTGATATATGTCTGTGTACAGACTATGTGTGCTATATATGCCTGTATACAGACCGTGTGTGTGATATATGTCTGTGTACAGACTGTGTGGTATATGTCTGTGTATAGGCTATGTGTGTGATATTTGTCTGTATACTGGCTGTGTGTGTGATATGTGTCTGTGTACAGGCTGTGTGTGTGATATATGTCTGTGTCCAGACTGTTTGTGTGATATATGTCTGTGAACAGACTGTGTGTGTGTGATATATGTCTGTGTACTGATTGTGTGTGTGATATATGTCTGTGTACAGACTGCGTGTGTGATATATGTCTGTGTACAGACTGTGTGTGTGATATATGTCTGTGTACAGGCTGTGTGTGTGATATATGCCTGTGTACAGACTGTGTGTGTGATATATGTCTGTGTACTGACTGTGTGTGTGTGGTATATTTCTGTGTACGGGCTGTGTGTGTGATATATATCTGTGTACAGACTGTGTGTGTGTGATATGTCTGTGTACAGACTGTGTGTGATATATGTCTGTATACAGACTGTGTGTGATATATGTCTGTGTACAGACTGTGTGTGTGATATATGTCTGTTTACATACTGTGTGCGTGTGATATATGTCTGTGTACAGACTGTGTGTTTGTGATATATGTCTGTGTTTCGACTTTCTGTGTGATATATGACTGTGCACAGGCTGTGTGTGTGAGATATGTCTGTGTACAGTCTGTGTGTGTGATGTACGTCTGTGTATGGGCTGAGTGTGTGATATATGTCTGTGTACAGACTGTGTGTGTGATATATGTCTGTGTACAGACTGTGTTTGTTGAATATGTCTGTGCACGGGCTGTGTGTGTGACATATGTCTGTGTACAGGATGTGTGTGTGTTATATGTCTGTGTAATGGCTGTGTTTGTGATATATGTCTGTGTACAGACTGTGTGTGATATATGTCTGTGTACAGACTGTGTGTGTGATATATGTCTGTGTACAGGCTGTGTGTGTGATATATGTCTGTGTACAGACTGTGCGTATGATATATGTCTGTGTACAGACTGTGTGTATGATATATGTCTGTGCACAGACTGTGTGTGTGATATATGTCTGTGTACAGACTGTGTGTGTGTGATATATGTCTGTGTACAGTCTCTGTGTGTGATATATGTCTGTGTACAGTCTCTGTGTGTGATATATGCCTGTGTACAGACTGTGTGTGTGATTTATGTCTGTGTACAGACTGTGTGTGTGATATATATCTGTGTACAGGTTGTGTGTTTGATATATGTCTGTGTACGGGCTGTGTGTGTGATATATGTCTGTGTATGGGCTGTGTGTGCGTGATATATGTCTGTGTACAGTCTCTGTGTGTAATATATGTCTGTATACGGGCTGTGTGTGTGATATATATCTGTGTACAGGTTGTGTGTTTGATATATGTCTGTGTACGGGCTGTGTGTGTGATATATGTCTGTGTATGGGCTGTGTGTGCGTGATATATGTCTGTGTACAGTCTCTGTGTGTGATATATGTCTGTATACGGGCTGTGTGTGTGATGTATGCCTGTGTACAGACTGTGTGTGTGATATATGTCTGAGTTCAGGCTGAGTGTGTGTATTATATATCTGTGTACAGACTGTGTGTGTGTGGTATCTTTCTGTGTACGGGCTGTGTGTGTGATATATGTCTGCGTACAGACTGTGTGTGTGATATATGTCTGTGTACAGGCTGTGTGTGTGATATATGTCTGTGTACAGACTGTGTGTGTGTGACATAAGTCTGTGTACAGGCTGTGTGTGTGATGTATATCTGTGTACAATCTCTGTGTGATATATGTCTGTACAGGCTATGTGTGGGATAAATATCTGTGTACAGACTGTGTTTGTGATATATGTCTGTGTACAGACTGTGTGTGTGATATATGTCTGTGTACAGGCTGGTGTGTGATATATGTCTGTGTACATACTCTGTGTGTGATATATGTCTGTGTACAGACTGTGTGTGTGATGTATGTCTGTGTACAGACTGTGTGTGTGATATATATCTGTGTACAGACTGTGTGTGTGTGATATATATCTGTGTACAGACTCTGTGTGAGTGATATATATCTGTGTACAGTCTCTGAGTGTGATATATGTCTGTGTACAGGTTGTGTGTTTGATATATGTCTGTTTACAGGCTGTGTGTGTGATAAATGTCTGTGTACGGGCTGTGTGTGTCTGTGATATATGTCTGTGTACAGTCTCTGTGTGTGATATATGTCTGGGTACAGTCTCTGTGTGTGATATATATCTGTGTACAGGCTGTGTGTGGTATATGTCTGCGTACAGACTGTGTGTGATATAGGTCTGTGCACGGGCTGTGTGTGTGGTATATGTCTGTGTACAGGCTGTGTGTGTGTGTGTGTGTGTGATATATGTCTGTGTACAGACTGTGTGAGTGATATATGTCCGTGTACAGACTGTGTGTATGATATATGTCTGTGTACAGGCTGTGTGTGTGTGATATATGTCTGTGTACAGAGTTCGTGTGTGATATATGTCTGTGTACAGACTGTGTGTGATATAGGTCTGTGTACAGACTGTGTGTGTGGTATGTGTCTGTACAGACTGTGTGTGTGTGATATATGTCTGTGGACAGGCTGTGTGTGTGATATATGTCTGTGGACAGGCTGTGTGTGTGATATATGTCTGTGGACAGGCTGTGTGTGTGATATATGTCTGTGTACAGACTATGTGTGCTATATATGCCTGTATACAGACCGTGTGTGTGATATATGTCTGTGTACAGACTGTGTGGTATATGTCTGTGTACAGGCTATGTGTGTGATATTTGTCTGTATACTGGCTGTGTGTGTGATATGTGTCTGTGTACAGGCTGTGTGTGTGATATATGTCTGTGTACAGCCTGTGTGTGTGTGTGATATGTCTGTGTACAGGCTGTGTGCGTGTGTGATATATGTCAGTGTACAGACTGTGTGTGTGATATATGTCTGCGTACAGGCTGTGTGTGTGATATATGTCTGTGTCCAGACTGTTTGTGTGATATATGTCTGTGAACAGACTGTGTGTGTGTGATATATGTCTGTGTACTGACTGTGTGTGTGATATATGTCTGTGTACAGACTGCGTGTGTGATATATGTCTGTGTACAGACTGTGTGTGTGATATATGTCTGTGTACAGGCTGTGTGTGTGATATATGCCTGTGTACAGACTGTGTGTGTGATATATGTCTGTGTACTGACTGTGTGTGTGTGGTATATTTCTGTGTACGGGCTGTGTGTGTGATATATATCTGTGTACAGACTGTGTGTGTGTGATATGTCTGTGTTCAGACTGTGTGTGATATATGTCTGTATACAGACTGTGTGTGATATATGTCTGTGTACAGACTGTGTGTGTGATATATGTCTGTTTACATACTGTGTGCGTGTGATATATGTCTGTGTACAGACTGTGTGTTTGTGATATATGTCTGTGTTTCGACTTTCTGTGTGATATATGACTGTGCACAGGCTGTGTGTGTGAGATATGTCTGTGTACAGTCTGTGTGTGTGATGTACGTCTGTGTATGGGCTGTGTGTTTGATATATGTCTGTGTACAGACTGTGTGTGTGATATATGTCTGTGTACAGACTGTGTTTGTTGAATATGTCTGTGCACGGGCTGTGTGTGTGACATATGTCTGTGTACAGGATGTGTGTGTGTTATATGTCTGTGTAATGGCTGTGTTTGTGATATATGTCTGTGTACAGACTGTGTGTGATATATGTCTGTGTACAGACTGTGTGTGTGATATATGTCTGTGTACAGGCTGTGTGTGTGATATATGTCTGTGTACAGACTGTGCGTATGATATATGTCTGTGTACAGACTGTGTGTATGATATATGTCTGTGCACAGACTGTGTGTGTGATATATGTCTGTGTACAGACTGTGTGTGTGTGATATATGTCTGTGTACAGTCTCTGTGTGTGATATATGCCTGTGTACAGACTGTGTGTGTGATTTATGTCTGTGTACAGACTGTGTGTGTGATATATATCTGTGTACAGGTTGTGTGTTTGATATATGTCTGTGTACGGGCTGTGTGTGTGATATATGTCTGTGTATGGGCTGTGTGTGCGTGATATATGTCTGTGTACAGTCTCTGTGTGTGATATATGTCTGTATACGGGCTGTGTGTGTGATGTATGCCTGTGTACAGACTGTGTGTGTGATATATGTCTGAGTTCAGGCTGAGTGTGTGTGATATAGATCTGTGTACAGACTGTGTGTGTGTGGTATATTTCTGTGTACGGGCTGTGTGTGTGATATATGTCTGCGTACAGACTGTGTGTGTGATATATGTCTGTGTACAGGCTGTGTGTGTGATATATGTCTGTGTACAGACTGTGTGTGTGTGACATAAGTCTGTGTACAGGCTGTGTGTGTGATGTATATCTGTGTACAATCTCTGTGTGATATATGTCTGTACAGGCTATGTGTGGGATAAATATCTGTGTACAGACTGTGTTTGTGATATATGTCTGTGTACAGACTGTGTGTGTGATATATGTCTGTGTACAGGCTGGTGTGTGATATATGTCTGTGTACATACTCTGTGTGTGATATATGTCTGTGTACAGACTGTGTGTGTGATGTATGTCTGTGTACAGACTGTGTGTGTGATATATATCTGTGTACAGACTGTGTGTGTGTGATATATATCTGTGTACAGACTCTGTGTGAGTGATATATATCTGTGTACAGTCTCTGAGTGTGATATATGTCTGTGTACAGGTTGTGTGTTTGATATATGTCTGTTTACGGGCTGTGTGTGTGATAAATGTCTGTGTACGGGCTGTGTGTGTCTGTGATATATGTCTGTGTGCAGTCTCTGTGTGTGATATATGTCTGGGTACAGTCTCTGTGTGTGATATATATCTGTGTACAGGCTGTGTGTGGTATATGTCTGCGTACAGACTGTGTGTGATATAGGTCTGTGCACGGGCTGTGTGTGTGATATATGTCTGTGTACAGGCTGTGTGTGTGATATATCTCTGTGTACAGGCTGTGTGTGTCATATATGTCTGTGCACAGACTGTGTGTATGATATATATGTCTGTGTACAGGCTGTATCTGTGATGTATGTCTGTATACAGGCTGTGTGTGTGATATATGTCTGTGTACAGACTGTGTGTGTGATATATGTCTGTGTACAGACTGTGTGTGTGATATATGTCTTTGCACAGGCTGTGTGTGTGATATATGTCTGTGTACTGTCTGTGTGTGTGATGTATGTCTGTGTACGGGCTGTGTGTGTGATACATCTGTGTACAGACAGTCTGTGTGATATATGTCTGTGTACAGACTGTGTTTGTGATATATGTCTGTGTACGGGCTGTGTGTGTGACATATGTCTGTGTACAGGATGTGTGTGTGATATATGTCTGTGTACAGGCTGTATGTGTGACATAAGTCTGTGTACAGGCTGTGTGTGTGATATATGCCTGTGTACAGGCTGTGTGTGTGTGATATATGTCTGTGTACAGACTGTGTGTGTGATATATGTCTTTGCACAGGCTGTGTGTGTGATATATGTCTGTGTACTGTCTGTGTGTGTGATGTATGTCTGTGTACGGGCTGTGTGTGTGATACATCTGTGTACAGACAGTCTGTGTGATATATGTCTGTGTACAGACTGTGTTTGTGATATATGTCTGTGTACGGGCTGTGTGTGTGACATATGTCTGTGTACAGGATGTGTGTGTGATATATGTCTGTGTACAGGCTGTGTGTGTGACATAAGTCTGTGTACAGGCTGTGTGTGTGATATATGCCTGTGTACAGGCTTGTGTGTGTGATATATATCTGTGTACGGGCTGTGTTTGCGTGATATATGTCTGTGTACGGGCTGTGTGTGTGATATATGTCTGTGTACAGACTGTGTGTGTGATATATGTCTGTGTACGGGCTGTGTGTGGTATATGTCTGTGTACGGGCTGTGTGTGTGATATATGTCTGTGTACAGACTGTGTGTGTGATATATGTTTCTGTACAGTCTCTGTGAGATATATATGTCTGTGTACAGACTGTGTGTGTGATATATATCTGTGTACAGCCTGTGTGTGTGTGATATATGGATGTGTACAGACTGTGTGTGTGATATATGTATGTATAACTGTGTGTGTGATATATGTCTGTGTACAGACTGTGTGTGTGTGGTATATGTCTGTGTACAGGCTGTGTGTGTGTGTGTGTGTGATATATGTCTGTGTACAGACTGTGTGAGTGATATATGTCCGTGTACAGACTGTGTGTATGATATATGTCTGTGTACAGGCTGTGTGTGTGTGATATATGTCTGTGTACAGAGTTCGTGTGTGATATATGTCTGTGTACAGACTGTGTGTGATATAGGTCTGTGTACAGACTGTGTGTGTGGTATGTGTCTGTACAGACTGTGTGTGTGTGATATATGTCTGTGGACAGGCTGTGTGTGTGATATATGTCTGTGGACAGGCTGTGTGTGTGATATATGTCTGTGTACAGACTATGTGTGCTATATATGCCTGTATACAGACTGTGTGTGTGATATATGTCTGTGTACAGACTGTGTGGTATATGTCTGTGTACAGGCTATGTGTGTGATATTTGTCTGTATACTGGCTGTGTGTGTGATATGTGTCTGTGTACAGGCTGTGTGTGTGATATATGTCTGTGTACAGCCTGTGTGTGTGTGATATATGTCTGTGTACAGGCTGTGTGTGTGTGTGATATATGTCTGTGTACAGACTGTGTGTGTGATATTTGTCTGCGTACAGGCTGTGTGTGTGATATATGTCTGTATCCAGACTGTTTGTGTGATATATGTCTGTGAACAGACTGTGTGTGTGTGATATATGTCTGTGTACTGACTGTGTGTGTGATATATGTCTGTGTACAGACTGCGTGTGTGATATATGTCTGTGTACAGACTGTGTGTGTGATATATGTCTGTGTACAGGCTGTGTGTGTGATATATGCCTGTGTACAGACTGTGTGTGTGATATATGTCTGTGTACTGACTGTGTGTGTGTGGTATATTTCTGTGTACGGGCTGTGTGTGTGATATATATCTGTGTACAGACTGTGTGTGTGTGATATGTCTGTGTACAGACTGTGTGTGATATATGTCTGTATACAGACTGTGTGTGATATATGTCTGTGTACAGACTGTGTGTGTGATATATGTCTGTTTACATACTGTGTGCGTGTGATATATGTCTGTGTACAGACTGTGTGTTTGTGATATATGTCTGTGTTTCGACTTTCTGTGTGATATATGACTGTGCACAGGCTGTGTGTGTGAGATATGTCTGTGTACAGTCTGTGTGTGTGATGTACGTCTGTGTATGGGCTGTGTGTGTGATATATGTCTGTGTACAGACTGTGTGTGTGATATATGTCTGTGTACAGACTGTGTTTGTTGAATATGTCTGTGTACGGGCTGTGTGTGTGACATATGTCTGTGTACAGGATGTGTGTGTGTTATATGTCTGTGTAATGGCTGTGTTTGTGATATATGTCTGTGTACAGACTGTGTGTGATATATGTCTGTGTACAGACTGTGTGTGTGATATATGTCTGTGTACAGGCTGTGTGTGTGATATATGTCTGTGTACAGACTGTCTGTATGATATATGTCTGTGTACAGACTGTGTGTATGATATATGACTGTGCACAGACTGTGTGTGTGATATATGTCTCTGTACAGACTGTGTGTGTGTGATATATGTCTGTGTACAGTCTCTGTGTGTGATATATGCCTGTGTACAGACTGTGTGTGTGATTTATGTCTGTGTACAGACTGTGTGTGTGATATAGATCTGTGTACAGGTTGTGTGTTTGATATATGTCTGTGTACGGGCTGTGTGTGTGATATATGTCTGTGTATGGGCTGTGTGTGCGTGATATATGTCTGTGTACAGTCTCTGTGTGTGATATATGTCTGTATACGGGCTGTGTGTGTGATATATGCCTGTGTACAGACTGTGTGTGTGATATATGTCTGAGTTCAGGCTGAGTGTGTGTGATATCTATCTGTGTACAGACTGTGTGTGTGTGGTATCTTTCTGTGTACGGGCTGTGTGTGTGATATATGTCTGCGTACAGACTGTGTGTGTGATATATGTCTGTGTACAGGCTGTGTGTGTGATATATGTCTGTGTACAGACTGCGTGTGTGTGACATAAGTCTGTGTACAGGCTGTGTGTGTGATGTATATCTGTGTACAATCTCTGTGTGATATATGTCTGTACAGGCTGTGTGTGGGATAAATATCTGTGTACAGACTGTGTGTGTGCTATATGTCTGTGTACAGACTGTGTGTGTGTGATATATGTTTGTACAGACTGTGTGTGTGTGATATATATCTGTGTACAGGCTGTGTATGGTATATGTCTGCGTACAGACTGTGTGTGATATAGGTCTGTGTATGGCTGTGTGTGTGATATATGTCTGTGTGTGTGAATAATGTCTGTGTACAGACTGTGTGTGATATATGTATGTGTCCAGACTGTGTGTGTGATATATGTCTGTGCACAGATTGTGTGTGTGATATATATGTCTGTGTACAGGTTGTGTGTGTGATATATGTCTCTATACAGGCTGTGTGTGTGATATATATCTGTGTACAGATTGTGTGTATGATATATGTCTGTGTACAGGCTGTGCATGTGTGATATATGCCTGTGTACAGATTGTGTGTGTGATATATGTCTGTGCATAGGCTGTGTGTGTGATATATGTCTGTGTACAGTCTGTGTGTGTGATGTATGTCTGCGTACAGACTGTGTATGTGATATATCTGTGTACCGGCTGTGTGCGTGATATATGTCTGTGTACAGACTGTTTTTGTTAAATATGTCTGTGTACGGGCTGTTTGTGTGACATAGGTCTGTGTACAGGATGTGTGTGTGTCATATATGTCTGTGTAAGGGCTGTGTGTGTGATATATGTCTGTGTACAGACTGTGTTTGTGATATATGTCTGTGTACAGACTGTGTGTGTGATATATGTCTGTGTACAGGCTGTGTGTGTGATATATGTCTGTGTACATACTCTGTGTGTGATATATGTCTGTGTACAGACTCTGCGTGAGTGATATACATCTGTGTACAGACTGTGTGTGCGATATATGTCTGTGTACAGACTGTGTGTGTGATATATATCTGTGTACAGGTTGTGTGTTTGATATATATCTGTTTACGGGCTGTGTGTGTGATAAATGTCTGTGTACGGGCTGTCTGTGTGTGATATATGTCTGTGTACAGTCTCTGTGTGTGATATATGTCTGGGTACAGTCTCTGTGTGTGATATATATCTGTGTACAGGCTGTGTCTGGTATATGTCTGCGTACAGACTGTGTGAGATATAGGTCTGTGCACGGGCTGTGTGTGTGATATATGTCTGTGTACAGGCTGTGTGTTTGATATATCTCTGTGTACAGGCTGTGTGTGTCATATATGTCTGTGCACAGACTGTGTGTATGCTATATATGTCTGTGTACAGGCTGTGTGTGTGATATATGTATGTGTGCAGACTGTGTGTGTGATATATGTCTGTGTACAGACTGTGTGTGTGATATATGTCTGTACAGGCTGTGTGTGGGATATATGTCTGTGTACAGACTGTGTGTGTGCTATATGTCTGTGTACAGACTGTGTGTGTGTGATATATGTCTGTACAGACTGTGTGTGTGTGATATATATCTGTGTACAGGCTGTGTATGGTATATGTCTGCGTACAGACTGTGTGTAATATAGGTCTGTGTAAGGGCTGTGTGTGTGATATATGTCTGTGTGTGTGAATAATGTCTGTGTACAGACTGTGTGTGATATGTGTATGTGTCCAGACTGTGTGTGTGATATATGTCTGTGCACAGATTGTGTGTGTGATATATATGTCTGTGTACAGGTTGTGCGTGTGATATATGTTTCTATACAGGCTGGGTGTGTGATATATATCTGTGTACAGATTGTGTGTATGATATATGTCTGTGTACAGGCTGTGCATGTGTGATATATGTCTGTGTACAGATTGTGTGTGTGATATATGTCTGTGTACAGCCTGTGTGTGTGATATATATCTGTGTACAGACTGTGTGTGTGATATATGTCTGTGTACAGACTGCATGTGTGATATATGTCTGTGTACAGACTGTGTGTGATATATGTCTGTACAGACTGTGTTTGTGGTATATGTCTGTGTACAGACTGTGTGTGTGTGTGTGATATATGTCTGTGGACAGGCTGTGTGTGTAATATATGTCTGTGTACAGACTGTGTGTGTGTGATATATGTCTGTGTACAGGCTGTGTGTGTGTGATATTTCTGTGTACAGACTGTGTGTGTGATATATGTCTGTGTACAGACTGTGTGTGTGATATATGTCTGTGTACAGACTGTGTGCGTGATATATTTCTGTGTACAGACTGTGTGTATGGTATATGTCTGTGTGCAGTCTCTGTGTGTGAAATATGTCTGTGTACAGGCTGTGTGTGTGATATATGTCTGTTTACGGGCTGTGTGTGTGATAAATGTCTGTGTACGGGCTGTGTGTGTGTGATATATGTCTGTGTACAGTCTCTGTGTGTGATATATGTCTGGGTACAGTCTCTGTGTGTGATATATATCTGTGTACAGGCTGTGTGTGGTATATGTCTGCGTACAGACTGTGTGTGATATAGGTCTGTGCACAGGCTGTGTGTGTGTGATATATGTCTGTGTACAGGCTGTGTGTTTGATATATCTCTGTGTACAGGCTGTGTGTGTGATATATATCTGTGTACAGGCTGTGTGTGGTATATGTCTGCGTACAGACTGTGTGTGATATAGGTCTGTGCACAGGCTGTGTGTGTGTGATATATGTCTGTGCACAGGCTGTGTGTGTGATATATGTCTGTGTACTGTCTGTGTGTGTGATGTATGTCTGTGTACGGGCTGTGTGTGTGATATATCTGTGTACAGACTGTCTGTGCGATATATGTCTGTGTACAGACTGTGTTTGTGATATATATCTGTGTACGGGCTGTGTGTGTGCCATATGTCTGTGTACAGGATGTGTGTGTGATATATGTCCGTGTACAGACTGTGTGTATGATATATGTCTGTGTACAGGCTGTGTGTGTGTGATATATGTCTGTGTACAGACATCTTGTGTGATATATGTCTGCGTACAGACTGTGTGTGATATATGTCTGTACAGACTGTGTGTGTGGTATATGTCTGTGTACAGACTGTGTGTGTGTGTGATATATGTCTGTGGACAGGCTGTGTGTGTGATATATGTCTGTGTACAGACAGTGTGTGTGTGATATATGTCTGTGTACAGGCTGTGTGTGTGTGTGTGATATATGTCTGTGTACAGACTGTGTGTGTGAGATATGTCTGTGTACAGACTGTGTGTGTGATATATGTCTGTGTGCAGGCTGTGTGTGTGATATATGTCTGTGTACAGACTGAGTGTGTGATATATGTCTGTGTACAGACTGTGTGTGTGGTATATGTCTGTGTACAGACTGTGTGTGCGATTTATGTCTGTGTACAGGCTCTGTGTGTGATATATGTCTGTGTACGGGCTATGTGTGTTATATATGCCTGTATACAGACTGTGTGTGTGATATATGTCTGTGCACAGACTGTGTGGTATATGTCTGTGTACAGGCTATGTGTGTGATATATGTCTTTGTACAGGCTGTGTGTGTGATATGTGTCTGTGTACAGGCTGTGTTTGTGATATATGTCTCTGTACAGACTGTGTGTGTGTGATATATGTCTGTGTACAGATTGTGTGTGTGATATATGTCTGTGTACAGACTGTGTGTGTGATATGTGTCTGTGTACAGGCTGTGTGTGTGATATATGTCTGTGTACAGACTCTGTGTGTGATATATGTCTGGGTACAGTCTCTGTGTGATATATGTCTGTGTACGGGCTATGTGTGTTATATATGCCTGTATACAGACTGTGTGTGTGATATATGTCTGTACAGACTGTGTTTGTGGTATATGTCTGTGTACAGACTGTGTGTGTGTGTGATATATGTCTGTGGACAGGCTGTGTGTGTAATATATGTCTGTGTACAGACTGTGTGTGTGTGATATATGTCTGTGTACAGGCTGTGTGTGTGTGATATTTCTGTGTACAGACTGTGTGTATGGTATATATCTGTGTACAGTCTCTGTGTGTGATATATGTCTGTGTACAGGCTGTGTGTGTGATATATGTCCGTTTACGGGCTGTGTGTGTGATAAGTGTCTGTGTACTGGCTGTGTGTGTGTGATATATGTCTGTGTACAGTCTCTGTGTGTGATATATGTCTGGGTACAGTCTCTGTGTGATATATATCTGTGTACAGGCTGTGTGTTTGATATATCTCTGTGTACAGGCTGTGTGTGTCATATATGTCTGTGCACAGACTGCGTGTATGATATATATGTCTGTGTACAGGCTGTGTGTGTGATATATGTCTGTGTGCAGACTGTGTGTGTGATATATGTCTGTGTACAGACTGTGTGCGTGATATATGTCTGTATACAGGCTGTGTGTGTGATATATGTCTGTGTACAGGCTGTGTGTGTGTGATATATGTCTGTGCACAGACTGTGTGTGTGATATATGTCTGTGCACAGGCTGTGTGTGTGATATATGTCTGTGTACTGTCTGTGTGTGTGATGTATGTCTGTGTACGGGCTGTGTGTGTGATATATCTGTGTTCAGACTGTCTGTGTGATATATGTCTGTGTACAGACTGTGTTTGTGATATATGTCTGTGTACGGGCTGTGTGTGTGACATATGTCTGTGTACAGGATGTGTGTGTGATATATGTCTGTGTACAGACTGTGTGTGTGTGATATATGCCTGTGTACAGGCTGTGTGTGTGTGATATATGTCTGTGTACAGACTGTGTGTGTGATGTATGTCTGTGTACAGGATGTGTGTGTGATATATGTATGTGTACAGGCTGTGGGTGTGACATAAGTCTGTGTACAGGCTGTGTGTGTGATATATGCCTGTGTACAGGCTGTGTGTGTGATATATGTCTGTGTAAGGGCTGTGTGTGTGTGATATATGTCTGTGTACGGTCTGTGTGTGTGATATATGTCTGTGTACAGACTGTGTGTGTGATATATGTCTGTGTACGGGCTGTGTGTGGTATATGTCTGTGTACAGGCTGTGTGTGTGATATATGTTTGTGTACAGTCTCTGTGAGATATATATGTCTGTGTACAGACTGTGTGTGTGATATATGTCTGTGTACAGTCTCTGTGAGATATATATGTCTGTGTACAGACTGTGTGTGTGATATATGTCTGTGTACAGCCTGTGTGTGTGTGATATATGGATGTGTACATACTGTGTGTGTGATATATGTATGTGTACAGACTGTGTGTGTGATATATGTCTGTGTACAGACTGTGTGTGTGTGGTATATGTCTGTGTACAGGCTGTGTGTGTGTGTGTGCGATATATGTCTGTGTTCAGACTGTGTGTGTGATATATGTCCGTGTACAGACTGTGTGTATTATATATGTCTGTGTACAGGCTGTGTGTGTGTGTGATATGTCTGTGTACAGACTTGGTGTGTGATATATGTCTGCGTACAGACTGTGTGTGATATATGTCTGTACAGACTGCGTGTGTGGTATATGTCTGTGTACAGACTGTGTGTGTGTGTGATATATGTCTGTGGACAGGCTGTGTGTGTGATACATGTCTGTGTACAGACTGTGTGTGTGTGATATATGTCTGTGTACAGGCTGTGTGTGTGTGATATATGTCTGTGTAAAGACTGTGTGTGTGATATATGTCTGTGTGCAGGCTGTGTGTGTGATATATGTCTGTGTACAGACTGAGTGTGTGATATATGTCTGTGTACAGACTGTGTGTGTGGTATATGTCTGTGTACAGACTGTGTGTGCGATTTATGTCTGTGTACAGGCTCTGTGTGTGATATATGTCTGTGTACGGGCTATGTGTGTTATATATGCCTGTATACAGACTGTGTGTGTGATATATGTCTGTGTACAGACTGTGTGGTATATGTCTGTGTACAGGCTATGTGTGTGATATATGTCTTTGTACAGGCTGTGTGTGTGATATGTGTCTGTGTACAGGCTGTGTGTGTGATATATGTCTCTGTACAGACTGTGTGTGTGTGATATATGTCTGTGTACAGGCTGTGTGTGTGTGTGATATATGTCTGTGTACAGACTGTGTGTGTGATATATGTCTGTGTACAGGCTGTGTGTGTGATATATGTCTGTGTACAGACTGCATGTGTGATATATATCTGTGTACAGACTGTGTGTGATATATGTCTGTGCAGACTGTGTTTGTGGTATATGTCTGTGTACAGACTGTGTGTGTGTGTGATATATGTCTGTGGACAGGCTGTGTGTGTAATATATGTCTGTGTACAGACTGTGTGTGTGTGATATATGTCTGTGTACAGGCTGTGTGTGTGTGATATTTCTGTGTACAGACTGTGTGTGTGATATATGTCTGTGTACAGACTGTGTGTGTGATATATGTCTGTGTACAGACTGTGTGTGTGATATATTTCTGTGTACAGACTGTGTGTATGGTATATGTCTGTGTACAGTCTCTGTGTGTGATATATGTCTGTGTACAGGCTGTATGTGTGATATATTTCTGTTTACGGGCTGTGTGTGTGATAAATGTATGTGTACGGGCTGTGTGTGTGTGATATATGTCTGTGTACAGTCTCTGTGTGTTATATATGTCTGGGTACAGACTCTGTGTGTGATATATATCTGTTTACAGGCTGTGTGTGATATATGTCTGCGTACAGACTGTGTGTGATATAGGTCTGTGCACAGGCTGTGTGTGTGATATATGCCTGTGTACAGGCTGTGTGTTTGATATATCTCTGTGTACAGGCTGTGTGTGTCATATATGTCTGTGCACAGACTGTGTGTATGATATATATGTCTGTGTACAGGCTGTGTGTGTGATATATGTCTGTGTGCAGACTGTGTGTGTGATATATGTCTGTGTACAGACTGTGTGTGTGATATATGTCTGTATACAGGCTGTGTGTGTGATATATGTCTGTGTACAGGCTCTGTGTGTGTGATATATGTCTGTGTACAGACTGTGTGTGTGATATATGTCTGTGCACAGGCTGTGTGTGTGATATATGTCTGTGTACGGGCTGTGTGTGTGACATATGTCTGTGTACAGGATGTGTGTGTGTGATATATGTCTGTGAACAGACTGTGTGTGTGTGATATATGTCTGTGTACAGGCTGTGTGTGTGTGATATATGTCTGTGTAGAGACTGTGTGTGTGATGTATGTCTGTGTACAGGATGTGTGTGTGACATATGTATGTGTACAGGCTGTGTGTGTGACATAAGTCTGTGTACAGGCTGTGTGTGTGATATATACCTGTGTACAGGCTGTGTGTGTGATATATGTCTGTGTAAGGGCTGTGTGTGTGTGATATATGTCTGTGTACGGGCTGTGTGTGTGATATATGTCTGTGTACAGAATGTGTGTGTGATATATGTCTGTGTACTGGCTGTGTGTGGTATATGTCTGTGTACAGGCTGTGTGTGTGATATATGTTTGTGTACAGTCTCTGTGAGATATATATGTCTGTGTACAGGCTGTGTGTGTGATATATGTTTGTGTACAGTCTCTGTGAGATATATATGTCTGTGTACAGACTGTGTGTGTGATATATGTCTGTGTACAGCCTGTGTGTGTGTGATATATGTATGTGTACAGACTGTGTGTGTGATATATGTATGTGTACAGACTGTGTGTGTGAAATATATGTCTGTGTACAGACTGTGTGTGTGTGGTATATGTCTGTGTACAGGCTGTGTGTGTGTGTGTGTGTGTGTGATATATGTCTGTGTACAGACTGTGTGTGTGATATATGTCCATGTACAGACTGTGTGTATGATATATGTCTGTGTACAGCCTGTGTGTGTGATATATGTATGTGTACAGACTGTGTGTGTGATATATGTATGTGTACAGACTGTGTGTGTGAAATATATGTCTGTGTACAGACTGTGTGTGTGTGGTATATGTCTGTGTACAGGCTGTGTGTGTGTGTGTGTGTGATATATGTCTGTGTACAGACTGTGTGTGTGATATATGTCCATGTACAGACTGTGTGTATGATATATGTCTGTGTACAGGCTGTGTGTATGTGATATATGTCTGTGTACAGACTTCGTGTGTGATATATGTCTGCGTACAGACTGTGTGTGATATATGTCTGTACAGACTGTGTGTGTGGTATATGTCTGTGTACAGACTGTGTGTGTGTGTGATATATGTCTGTGGACAGGCTGTGTGTGTGATATATGTCTGTGTACAGACTGTGTGTGTGTGATATATGTCTGTGTACAGGCTGTGTGTGTGATATATATCTGTGTACAGACTGTGTGCGTGATATATGTCTGTGTACAGACTGTGTGTGTGATATATGTCTGTGTGCAGGCTGTGTGTGTGATATATGTCTGTGTACAGACTGAGTGTGTGATATATGTCTGTGTACAGACTGTGTGTGTGGTATATGTCTGTGTACAGACTGTGTGTGCGATTTATGTCTGTGTACAGGCTATGTGTGTGATATATGTCTGTGTACGGGCTATGTGTGTTATATATGCCTGTATACAGACTGTGTGTGTGATATATGTCTGTGTACAGACTGTGTGGTATATGTCTGTGTACAGGCTATGTGTGTGATATATGTCTTTGTACAGGCTGTGTGTGTGTGATATGTGTCTGTGTACAGGCTGTGTGTGTGATATATGTCTCTGTACAGACTGTGTGTGTGTGTGTGATATATGTCTGTGTACAGGCTGTGTGTGTGTGTGTGATATATGTCTGTGTACAGATTGTGTGTGTGATATATGTCTGTGTACAGACTGTGTGTGATATATGTCTGTACAGACTGTGTTTGTGGTATATGTCTGTGTACAGACTGTGTGTGTGTGTGATATATGTCTGTGGACAGGCTGTGTGTGTAATATATGTCTGTGTACAGACGGTGTGTGTGTGATATATGGCTGTGTACAGGCTGTGTGTGTGATATATTTCTGTGTACAGACTGTGTGTGTGATATATGTCTGTGTACAGACTGTGTGTGTGATGTGTGTCCGTGTACAGACTTTGTTTGTGATATATGTCTGTGTACAGACTGTGTGTGTGATATATGTCTGTGTACAGGCTGTGTGTGTGATATATTTCTGTGTACAGACTGTGTGTATGGTATATGTCTGTGTACAGTCTCTGTGTGTGATATATGTCTGTGTACAGGCTGTGTGTGTGATATATGTCTGTTTACGGGCTGTGTGTGTGATAAATGTCTGTGTACGGGCTGTGTGTGTGTGATATATGTCTGTGTACAGTCTCTGTGTGTGATATATGTCTGGGTACAGTCTCTGTGTGTGATATATATCTGTGTACAGGCTGTGTGTGGTATATGTCTGCGTACAGACTGTGTGTGATATAGGTCTGTGCACAGGCTGTGTGTGTGATATATGTCTGTGTACAGGCTGTGTGTTTGATATATCTCTGTGTACAGGCTGTTTGTGTCATATATGTCTGTGCACAGACTGTGTGTATGATATATATGTCTGTGTACAGGCTGTGTTGTGATATATGTCTGTGTGCAGACTGTGTGTGTGATATATGTCTGTGTACAGACTGTGTGTGTGATATATGTCTGTATACAGGCTGTGTGTGTGATATATGTCTGTGTACAGGCTGTGTGTGTGATATATGTCTGTGTACAGACTGTGTGTGTGATATATGTCTGTGCACAGGCTGTGTGTGTGATATATGTCTGTGTACTGTCTGTGTGTGTGATGTATGTCTGTGTACGGGCTGTGTGTGTGATACATCTGTGTACGGTTTGTCTGTGTGATATATGTCTGTGTACAGACTGTGTTTGTGATATATATCTGTGTACGGGCTGTGTGTGTGACATATGTCTGTGTACAGGATGTGTGTGTGATATATGTCTGTGTACAGACTGTGTGTGTGTGATATATGTCTGTGTACAGGCTGTGTGTGTGTGATATATGTCTGTGTACAGATTGTGTGTGTGATGTATGTCTGTGTACAGGATGTGTGTGTGATATATGTATGTGTACAGGCTGTGTGTGTGACATATGTCTGTGTACAGATTGTGTGTGTGATATATGTCTGTGTACAGACTGTGTGTGTGATATATGTCTGTGTACGGGCTGTGTGTGGTATATGTCTGTGTACAGGCTGTGTGTGTGATATATGTTTGTGTACAGTCTCTGTGAGATATATATGTCTGTGTACAGGCTGTGTGTGTGATATATGTTTGTGTACAGTCTCTGTGAGATATATATGTCTGGTACAGACTGTGTGTGTGATATATGTCTGTGTACAGCCTGTGTGTGTGTGATATATGGATGTGTACAGACTGTGTGTGTGATATATGTATGTGTACAGACTGTGTGTGTGATATTTGTCTGTGTACAGACTGTGTGTGTGTGGTATATGTCTGTGTACAGGCTGTGTGTGTGTGTGTGATATATATGTCTGTGTACAGACTGTGTGTGTGATATATGTCCGTGTACAGACTGTGTGTGATATATGTCTGTACAGACTGTGTGTGTGGTATATGTCTGTGTACAGACTGTGTGTTTGTGTGATATATGTCTGTGGACAGGCTGTGTGTGTGATATATGTCTGTGTATAGACTGTGTGTGTGTGATATATGTCTGTGTACAGGCTGTGTGTGTGTGTGTGTGATATATGTCTGTGTACAGACTGTGTGTGTGATATATGTCTGTGTACAGACTGTGTGTGTGATATATGTCTGTGTGCAGGCTGTGTGTGTGATATATGTCTGTGTACAGACTGAGTGTGTGATATATGTCTGTGTACAGACTGTGTTTGTGGTATATGTCTGTGTACAGACTGTGTGTGCGATTTATGTCTGTGTACAGGCTCTGTGTGTGATATATGTCTGTGTACGGGCTATGTGTGTTATATATGCCTGTATACAGACTGTGTGTGTGATATATGTATGTGTACAGACTGTGTGGTATATGTCTGTGTACAGGCTATGTGTGTGATATATGTCTTTGTACAGGCTGTGTGTGTGATATATGTCTGTGTACAGACTGCATGTGTGATATATGTCTGTGTACAGACTGTGTGTGATATATGTCTGTACAGACTGTGTTTGTGGTATATGTCTGTGTACAGACTGTGTGTGTGTGTGATATATGTCTGTGGACAGGCTGTGTGTGTAATATATGTCTGTGTACAGACTGTGTGTGTGTGTGATATATGTCTGTGTACAGGCTGTGTGTGTGATATATTTCTGTGTACAGACTGTGTGTGTGATATATGTCTGTGTACAGACTGTGTGTGTGATATATGTCTGTGTACAGACTGTGTGTGTGATATATGTCTGTGTACAGACTGTGTGTGTTATATATGTCTGTGTACAGGCTGTGTGTGTGATATATTTCTGTGTACAGACTGTGTGTATGGTATATGTCTGTGTACCGGCTGTGTGTGTGATATATGTCTGTGTACAGACTGTGTGTGTGTGATATATGTCTGTGTACAGACTGTGTGTGTGATATATTTCTGTGTACAGACTGTGTGTGATATATGTATGTGTACAGGCTGTGTGTGTGATATATGTCTTTGTATATATCTCTCTGTCTCTCTCTCTCTCTCACTCTCTCTCTGTCTCTCTCTCTCTGTCTCTGTCACACACTCTCTCTCTCTCTCTCTATCTATCTCCCTGTCTTTGTCAATGTCTTTCCCTCTCTCTATCAATCTCTGCCTTTCTCTAACTATCGCTCTCTCTCTCTCTCTATCTCTATCTCTCCCTATCTTTATCACTGTCTTTCCCTCTCTCTCTCTGTCTCTCTTTCTCTCGCTCTCTGTCACCCTCTCTTTCTGTCTCTCTCTCTCTCTCTCTCGCTCTCTCTGTATCTCTTTCTTTCCCTCTCTCTATCAATCCCTTTCTCTCTCTCTCATTCTCTCTCTCTGTCTGTCTCTCTCTCTCTATCTGTCCCTCTCCCTCCTCTCTCTCTCCGTCTCTCTGTCTCTCTGCCTATCGCCCTCTCTCTCTCTCTCTCTGTCTCTCTCTCGCTGCCTGTCACTCTCTCTCTCCGTCTCTTTGTCTGTCTTCCTACCTCCCTCTCTCTTTCTCTCTCTCTCGCTCTCTGTCTCTCTCTCTCGCTCTGTCTGTCTCTCTGTCTCTGTCGCTGTCTCTCGCTCTCTGTCTCACTGTATTTTATTGTCTTTCCCTCGCTCTCTCTCCCTCTCTCTCTCTCTGTCTCTCTCTTTCTGTCACTCTGTCTCTCTTTCTCTCTCTCTTTTTCACTGTCTCTCTGTTTTTGCTCCATTTTTCCCTCTCTGTCACTCTCTCTCTCTTGCTCTGTATCTCTCCGTGTCTTTATCTCAATCTTTCCCTCTCTCCTCTCAATCTCTCTCTGTCTCTGTCTATCTGTCTCTCTCTCTCTGTCTCTCCTTCTGTCTTTCCCTCTCTCTGTCTATCTCTCTCTCTGTCTTTCTCTCTGTCTTTCTCTCTGTCTCTCTCACTCTCTGTCTCGCTCTCTCTTGCTCTGTCTCTCTCTGTCTCTCTCTCTCTCTTGCTCTGTATTTTTCTCTATTGCTCTCTCTCACGCTCTCTTACATTCTCGCTCTGAGTCTCTCACTATCTCGCTCCATCTCTCCCTCTCTCTCTGTCTCTCTCTCTCTCTGTATCTCTCTATAATTCTGTCTCTCTCTATCTGTCTGTCTGCCTATCTCTTTATCTCGCTCTCTATCTCTCTGTCGATCTCTCTCTGTCTCTCTCTCTGTCTATGTTTCTGTTTCTCTCTCCATCTTTCCCTCTCTCTCTGTCGCGCTCTCACTCTCGCTCTGTTTCTCTCTCTCTGCTACGTCCTTACTACACAGTATAAATGCACACGAGGCCATGCTTGAGAGAAGGTCAGTCTGTGACCTGTCCTTTATTCCTTAGCACTCAAGTGATGAATGTGGGTGGAGCTTCCCCTTTTATACCTGAAGGTCCAGGTTAGGAGTGTCTCCCACCTAGTGGTCAGTGTTCTCACGGTGTACAACTTAGGTCAGTTTATACATGGGTTACAATGCTGGTTGAATACATGATATCACCTCCCCCCCAAAGTCTTATTGGGATCACAGGTTAAGTCTCTCTGGTGGTGTACACTCCCTTGTAGAGCGCCTGAGTTGGGGCTCCGGTTGTTGGGCGCTGGCCTGAGTGTCTGCTGTTTGCGGTGCCTCAGGACTGTCTGGACTGCCCACAGTGACTGGGCTCTCCTCCACTTGGTTCCGGTGTTCAGTCACCTGTGGTGGAGTAAACTCTACGTCGTGTTCTTCCTCTGCTTTATCTATGGGGTTGCTGAACCTCTTTTTAGTTTGATCCACATGTTTGCGGCAGATTTGTCCATTGGTAAGTTTAACTACCAGAATCCTAATTTCCCTCTTTGGCAACCACAGTGCCTGCGAGCCATTGGGGCCCTGCAGCGTAGTTGAGGACAAAAACATGGCCATTGACATCAATACATCGCGCCCTCGCGTTCCTGTCATGGTAATCATATTGTGACTGGCGCCTGCTCTCAACAATTTCTTTCATGGTGGGGTGTATAAGGGATGACCTGGTTTTGAGTGTCCTTTTCATTAGCAGCTCTGCGGGTGGAACCCCTGTGAGCGAGTGTGGTCGGGATCTGTAGGCCAACAGGAGGCGTGATAAGCGGCTTTGTAGGGAACCCCCTTGGAATCTGAGCATCCCCTGTTTGATTATCTGCACTGCTTGTTCTGCCTGGCCGTTTAAGGCCAGCTTGAACGGTGCCGTTCTAACATCGCTGATACCATTGCCTGCCATGAAGTCCTGGAATTCAGTGCTTGTGAAGCACGGGCCATTGTCGCTGACCAAGATGTCCGGTAGACCGTGGGCGGCGAACATTGCAGGTAGACTTTCTGCCGTGGCAGAGGATGTGCTTGAATTTAAAATGTCACACTCGATCCATTTGGAGTAGGCGTCTACTACAACCAAAAACATTTTCCCCATGAAAGGACCTGCGTAGTCCACATGGATGCGTGACCAAGGCTTGGCGGGCCATGGCCAGGGGCTAATGGCGGCTTCCTGGGCGCATGGCCCAACTGGGCACACGTGTTGCACCCGCGAACACAAAGTTCCAGATCTGCATCGATCCCTGGCCACCAAACGTGTGACCTGGCAATTGCCTTCATCATGACAATGCCCGGGTGTTTATTGTGGAGTTCTCTGATGAACACCTCTCTGCCCATCTGGGGCATGACTACGCAGTTTCCCCACAGTAGGCAATCGGCCTGAATCGAGAGTTCATCCTTGCGCCTGTGAAATGGTTTAAATTTCTCAGGGCATGCCCTGTACGTGGCTGCCCAGTCCCCATTCAGGACACATTTCTCAACTAGAGACAGTAACGGGTCTCTATTTGTCCAGACTTTAATCTGACGGGCTGTCACAGGTGGGCGTTCACTTCCGAAAGCTTCAACAGCCATGACCATCTCAGCACCATGCTCGGTAGCCCCCTCAGTGGTGGCTAGTGGGTGCCTGCTGAGTGTATCAGCACAGTTTTCAGTGCCCGGTCTGTGCCGAATTGTGTAGTCATAGGCGACTAACGTGAGTGCCCACCTCTGTATGCGGGCCGATGCGTTTGCATTTATGGCCTTGTTGTCGGCCAAAAGGGACGTTAGGGGTTTGTGATCTGTCTCCAGCTCAAATTTCCTGCCAAACAGGTACTGGTGCATTTTCTTTACAGCATATACACATGTGAGCGCCCCTTTCTGCCTGGGACAAACTTCTGGAGGCATAAGCTACCGGCTGTAACTGACCCTTGGCATTGACATGCTGCAACACACACCCGACACCATAGGACGACGTATCGCACGTTAACACAAGTTTCTTACATGGGTCATATAGCGTTAACAGATTGTTGGAACATAACAAATTGCGTGCTCTATTAAAAGCCCTTTCCTGGCTGTCCCCCCAGACCCATTCGCGACCTTTGTGTAGGAGCATGTGTAGCGGCTCTAGCAGCGTGCTCAACTTGGGAAGAAAGTTACCAAAATAGTTCAGGAGCCCCAGGAACGAATGCAGCTCTGTCATGTTATGGGGTCTGGGTGCTGTCTGGATCGCTTCCGTCTTGGATGCAGTAGGGCTGATCCCGTCTGCTGCTACCCTCATCCCCAGGAATTCTACCTCTGGAGCTAGGAAGACACACTTCGCCTTTTTCAGTCGCAGACCTACCCGGTCCAGTCTGCGTAGCACCTCCTCCAGGTTGTGGAGGTGTTCTTCAGTATCGTAACCCATGATGAGGATGTCGTCCTGAAAAACCACCGTCCCTGGAATCGACTTGAGGAGGCTTTCCATATTTCGTTGGAAGATCGCGGCGGCCGAGCGAATCCCGAACGGACATCTGTTATACCCAAACAACCCCTTGTGTGTCGTGATGGTGGTCAGCTTCTTCGACTCACTCGCCAGCTCCTGGGTCATGTAAGCTGAGGTCAGGTCCAATTTTGAAAAACGTTTGCCACCGGATAGCGTCGCAAAGAGGTCCTCCGCTCTCGGTAGCGGGTACTGGTCTTGGAGTGACACCCGATTGATGGTGGCCTTGTAATCACCACATATCCTGACCGACCCATCCGCCTTGAGCACCGGCACAATCGGGCTCGCCCAGTCACTGAATTCGACTGGCGAGATGATGCCTTCCCTCAGCAGGAGGTCCAATTCGCCTTCTATCTTTTCCTGCATCACGTACGGCACCGCTCTGGCCTTGGGGTGTACTGGTCTGGCGTCCGGGTTTATGTGAATCACTACCTTGGT
>NW_027254535.1:160000-207500 GCF_044704955.1 Pristiophorus japonicus | reverse complement strand
ACTCTCTCTGTCTCTCTCTCCCTCTCTCTCTGTCTCTCCCTCCCTCTCTCTCTCTGTCTCTCTCTCTCTCTGTCTCTCTCTCCCTCTCGCTCTGTTTCTCTCTCTCTATCTGTCTCTCTCTCTCTCTGTCTCTCTCTCCCTCTCTCTCTCTGTCTCTCTCTCCCACTCACTCTGTCTCTCTCTCCCTCTCTCTCTGTCTCTCCCTCTCTCTCTCTCTCTCTCTCTCTCTGAATTTATTTCCGTCTTTCCCTCACTCTCTCTATCTCTGTCTCTATCTCTCTCTCTCTCTGCCTCTCTTTCTGTTTGTCTCTCTCTGCCTCTTTCTCTCTCTCTCTGAGTCTCTCTCTGTCTCTCTTTCTCTATCTGTCTGTAGATCTCTCTCTGTCTCTCTCTCAATCTCTCTCTCTGTCTCTCTCTCTCTGTCTGTCTCTCACTCTGTCTCTCTCTCTCTGTCTCTCTCTGTCTTTCTGTGTCTTTCTCCCTCTCTCTCTCTCGTCTCTGTTTCTTTCTCTCTCTATATTACCCTCTCTCCCTGTCTCTGTCTCTCTCGCCCTCTTGCTCTCTCTCACTCTATCTGTCTATCTTCCCCTCGAACTTTCTCGCTCTCTGTCTCGCTCTGTCTCTCTCTCTGTCTCTCTTTGTCTTTCTCTGTCTTTCCCCCCTCTCTCTCTCTCTCATGGTCTCTGTTTCTCTCTATCTTTCCCTCTCTCTCTGTCTTTCTGTCTCTCTCCCCCTCTTACTCTGTCTCTCTCTCTCTATCTCTCTGTATCTCTCCCAGTCTTTATCTCTGTCTTTCCCTCTCTCTCTATCCATCTCTCGCTATCGATCAATCTCTGTCTCTCTCCGTCATTCACTCTCTTTGTCTCTCGCTCTGTCTCTCACTCTGTCTCTCTTTCTCTGTCTCTCTCTCTCTCGCTCGCTCTCTCTCTCCCTGTCACCCTCTCTTTCTGTCTCTCTCTCTCTCACTCTGTGTTTCTCTCTCTCTCTTTCTCTATTTCTGTCTCTCTATCTTTCTGTCTTTCTCTCTCTCTGTCTCTCACTCTCTGTCTCTCTCTCTTGCTCGCTTTCTCTCTCTCTCTCTCTCCTCTCTCTCTGTCTCTCTCTCTGTCTCTGGTTCTCTCTCCCTCTCACTCTGTTTCTCTCTCTCTATCTGTATTTCTCACTGTCTTTATCTCTGGCATTCCCTCTATGAATCTCTCTCTCTCTGTCTCTCTCTCTCTCATTCTGTCTGTCTCTCTTTCTCTCTCTCTGTCTCTGTCTCTGTCTCTCTCTCTCTCTCTCTCTCTCTCTCTCTCTGTCTCTCTCTGTCTCACTCACTCTGTGTCTCTCTCTCTCTCTCTCATTCTGTCTGTCTCTCCCTCTCTCTGCCTCTGTCTCTGTCTCTCTCTCTCTCTGTCTCTCTCTGTCTCTCACTCTGTCTCTCTCTGCTTCTCTCACTCTGTCTGTCTCTCTTCCTCTCTCTGCATCTGTCTCTGTCTCTCTCAGCCTCTCGCTCTCTGCCTCTCTCTCTCTGTCTCTCTCTCTCTCACTCACTCTCTATCTCTCTCTATCTGCTTATCTCTGACTCTCTCTCTCTGTCTCTCTGTCTCTCTCTGTTTCTGTCTCTCTCTATCTCTCTGGCTCCCTATCTCTCTGTCTCTATTTCTCTCTCTCTCTGTCTCTCCCTGTGCATCTCTCTCTCTCTCGCTATCTATCTCTGTTTTGCTCTCTCTCTTGCTCTCTCTGTCTCTATCTCTCTCTCTCTCTCTGTCTATCTGTCTCTCTCTGTTTTTCTCTCTCTGACTCTCTCTCTCAGTCACTCTCTCTCTCTTTCTTTCTCTCTCTCTCTCTGTCTCTCTATCTATCTCTCTCTCTCCATCTCTCTCTCTCTCTGTCTCTCTCTCTTTCTCCCTCTGTCTCTCTCCCTCTCACTCTCTGTCTCGCTCTCTGTCTCTCTAAGTCTCCCTCTCTTTGTATCTCTCTCCTTCTCTATATATCTCTGTCTCTATCTCTATATCTGTCTCTGTCTCTCTCTCTCTCTATCTCTCTCTCTCTGTCTGTTTCTTTCCCCTTCTCTCTGTGTCTCTCTCTCTCTTTATCTCTGTCTTTCTCTGTTTTATCCTCTCTCTCACTCTCTGTCTCTGTCAGTCTCTTTTTGTCTCTCTCTCTTTCTCCTTCTCTCCCTGTCTCTCTCTCTCTCTCTGCTTCTCTTTTACCCTCAATCCCTGTCTCTCTCTGTGTCTGTCGCTGTCTCTCTCTCTCTGCCTCACTGTCTTTCTTTGTCTTTTCCTCTCTCTCTCTCTCTCTCTCTCTCTCTCTGTTTCTCTCTCCATCTTTCCCTCTCTGTCTCTCTCTCTCCCTCTCGCTCTGTATCTGTCTCTTTCCCTGTATCTCTCCGTGTCTTAATCTCCATCTTTCCCTCTCTTCTCTCTCTCTCTCTGTCTGTCTGTCTATCTGTCTCTCTCTCTGTCTCTATCTGTCTTTCCCTCTCTCTCGCTGTCTCTCTCTCTGATTCTCTCTCTCTTTCTTTCTCTCCGTCTCTCCCTCTCTCTGTATATCTCTATAATTCTATCTCTCTCGCTCGCTCTGCCTGCCTATCTCTGTCTCTCTCTCCGTCTCTCTCTCACTCTGTATATTTAACTGTGTCTCTCGGTCACTCTCTCTCTCTGTCTCTCTCTATGTTTCTCTCTCTCTGTCTCTCTGTTTCAGTCTCTCCCTGTCTCTCTCGCTCTCTCTCTCGCTCTGTCTCTCTCTGCCTCTCTCTCTTTCGCTCTTTATTTTTCTCAGTGTCTCCCTCTGTCTCTCTCTCTCTATCTCTCTCTCTCTGCCTTACTGTGTCTCTCTCCCACTTTCTCTGCCTGTCTCTCTCTCTCGCTATCTCTCTCTGTCTCACTCTCTCGCGCGCGCTCTCTGACTCTCTGTCTCTCTCTCTCCCTATCTCTATCTCTCTCTGTCTCTGTCCCTCTCTCAGTCTCTCTCTCTCTGTCTTTCTTTCTCTGTCTCTCTGTCTCTCTCTCTGTCTCTCTCTCCGTCTCTCTCTCTCTGTCTCTCTTTCTCTCTCTTTCTCTCTCTCTCTCTGTCTCTCTCGATTTGTCTCTCTCTGTCGCTCTCTCTATCTCTCTTTCTCTCTGTGCCTCTCTGTCTCTCGATATATCTCTGTCTCTGTATCTCTCTCTATATGTGTCTGTCTCTATCTTTCTCTCTCTCTCTCACTCTCTATCCATGTCTGTATCTCTTTCCCTCTCTATATATCTCTGTCACGCTCTCTATCTGTCTCTATCAGTTTCTAGCTCTCTCTCTTTCTCTCTCCCTCTCACTCTCTCTCTCTCCCTCTCTGTCTCTCTCTCTCTCTATCTCTCTCTCTCTCTGTCTTGCTCTTCCTCGCTCTCTCTCGCTATGTCTCGCTCTCTCTCTCTCTCTCTCTCTCTCTCTGTCTCTCTCTTTTTCTGTCTGTCTCTCTCTCTGCCTCTCTCACTTTCTGTCTCTCTCTCTCTGTGTTTCTCTCTCTCTCTCTGTCTTGCTCTGACTCGCTCTCTCTCGCTATGTCTCTCTCTCTCTCTCTCTCTCTCTCTCTCTCTGTCTCTCTCTCTTTCTCTCTCTGTCTCTCTCTGTCTCTCTCTCTCTCTATCTGTCTTTCTGTCTCTGTCTCTCTGTCTCTCTCTCTCTCTCTATCAGTCTTTCCCTCTCCCTCTCTGTCTCTGTCTCTGTCTCTCTCTCTCTGTCTCTCTCTCTGTCTCTGTCTCTCTGTCTTTCTCTCTGTCTCTGTTTCTCTCTGTGTCTCTCTCTCGCTCTCTCTCTCTCTCTCTCTCTCACCTTCTCTCTCTGAGTCTCTCTCTATCTCGCTCCATCACTCCCTCTCTCTCTGTCTCTCTCTTTCTCTCTCTCTCTGTATCTCTCGATAATTATGTCTCTCTGTCTCTCTCTCTCTCTGTCTGTCTGCCTATCTCTGTCTCTCTATCTACCGATAACTCTTTGTCTCTCTCTCTCTCTGTCTCTCTGTCTTTCTCTCTATCTCTGTCTCTCTCTCTCTCTCTCTCTCTCTCTCACCTTCTCTCTCTGAGTCTCTCTCTATCTCGCTCCATCACTCCCTCTCTCTCTGTCTCTCTCTCTCTCTCTCTCTCTCTGTATCTCTCGATAATTATGTCTCTCTGTCTCTCTCTCTCTCTGTCTGTCTGCCTATCTCCGTCTCTCTCTCTATCTATGGATCTCTCTCTCTCTCTCTCTCTGTATTTCTCCATGTCTTTATCTCTGCCTTTCCCTCTCTCTCTCTATCAATCTCTCTCTCTCTCTCTCTGTCTCCCACTCTGTGTCTCTCTCACTCTGTCTCTCTCACTCTTTCAGTCTCTCTGTATATCTCTCCCTCTCTCTCTGTCTCTCTGAAGCTCTCCCAGAACCACAGTGACAATGCACACACCGATCTTCAATCATCCATTTTACATTTGTTAATGGTCGCCATTTTATGTCAACACTGGGAGATTGATTACAGAGACCGACTGCTCTCTAATTTAACGTTAGCTGCTTAAAGGTGTACCTGCCCTGGGAGTGTTTGATGGGATAGTGTAGAGGGAGCTTTACTCTGTATCTAACCCCCTGTACCTGCCCTGGGAGTGTTTGATGGGACAGTGTAGAGGGAGCTTTACTCTGTATCTAACCCACTGTACCTGAACTGGGAGTGTTTGATGGGATAGTGTAGAGGGAGCTTTACTCTGTATCTAACCCACTGTACCTGAACTGGGTGTATTTGATGGGACAATGTAGAGGGAGCTTTACTCTGTATCTAACCCCGTGCTGTACCTGCCCTGGGAGTGTTTGATGGGACAGTGTAGAGGGAGCTTTACTCTGTATCTAACCCCGTGCTGTACCTGCCCTGGGAGTGTTTGATGGGACAATGTAGAGGGAGCTTTACTCTGTATTTAACCCCCTGTACCTGCCCTGTGAGTGTTTGATGGGACAGTGTAGAGGGAGCTTTACTCTGTATCTAACCCCCTGTACCTGCCCTGGCAGTGTTTGATGGGACAGTGCAGAGAGACCTTTACTCTGTATCTAACCCCCTGTACCTGCCCTGGGAGTGTTTGATGGGACAGTGTAGAGGGAGCTTTACTCTGTATCTAACCCCCTGTACCTACCCTGGGAGTGTTTGATGGGACAGTGTAGAGGGAGCTTTACACTGTGTGTGTGTGATTTATGTCTGTGTATAGACTTTGTGTGTGATATATGACTGTGCACAGGCTATGTGTGTGATATATGTCTGTGTACAGTCTGTGTGTGTGTTGTATGTCTGTGTACGGGCTGTGTGTGTGATATATCTGTGTACAGACTGTGTGTGTGATATATGTCTGTGTACAGGCTGTGTGTGTGATATATGTCTGTGTACAGACTGTGTGTGTGATATATGTCTGTGTACAGACTGTGTGTGTGATATATGTCTGTGTACAGGCTGTGTGTGTGATATATGTCTGTGTACAGACTGTTTGTGTGATATATGTCTGTGTACTGACTGTGTGTGTGATATATGTCTGTGTACAGACTGTGTGTGTGATATATGTGTGTGTACAACCTGTGTGTGTGATATATGTCTGTGTACAGACTGTGTGTGTGATATATGGCTGTGTAATGACTGTGTGTGTGGTATATTTCTGTGTACGGACTGTGCGTGTGATATATGTCTGTGTACAGACTGTGTGTGTGTGATTTATGTCTGTGTATAGACTTTGTGTGTGATATATGACTGTGCACAGGCTATGTGTGTGATATATGTCTGTGTACAGTCTGTGTGTGTGTTGTATGTCTGTGTACGGGCTGTGTGTGTGATATATCTGTGTACAGACTGTGTGTGTGATATATGTCTGTGTACAGACTGTGTTTGTTGAATATGTCTGTGTACGGTCTGTGTGTGTGACATATGTCTGTGTACAGGATGTGTGTGTGTTATATGTCTGTGTACGGGCTGTGTTTGTGATATATGTCTGTGTACAGACTGTGTGTGATATATGTCTGTGTACAGACTGCGTGTGTGATATATGTCTGTGTACAGGCTGTGTGTGTGATAAACGTCTGTGTACAGACTGTGTGTATGATATATGTCTGTGTACAGAGAGTGTGTATGATATATGTCTGTGTACAGACTGTGTGTGTGATATATATCTGTGTACAGACTGTGTGTGTGTGATATATGTCTGTGTACAGTCTCTGTGTGTGATATATGCCTGTGTACAGACTGTGTGTGTGATACATGTCTGTGTACAGACTGTGTGTGTGATATATATCTGTGTACAGGTTGTGTGTTTGCTATATGTCTGTGTACGGGCTGTGTGTGTGATATATGTCTGTGTATGGGCTGTGTGTGCGTGATATATGTCTGTGTACAGTCTCTGTGTGTGACATATGTCTGTATACGGGCTGTGTGTGCGTGATATATGTCTGTGTACAGTCTCTGTGTGTGACATATGTCTTTATACGGGCTGTGTGTGTGATATATGCCTGTGTACAGACTGTGTGTGTGATATATGTCTGTGTACAGACCTTGTGTGTGATATATGACTGTGCACAGGCTGTGTGTGTGAAATATGTCTGTGTACAGTCTGTGTGTGTGATGTATGTCTGTGTACGGGCTGTGTGTGTGATATATCTGTGTACAGACTGTGTGTGATATATGTCTGTGTACAGACTGTGTTTGTTGAATCTGTCTGTGTACGGGCTGTGTGTGTGACATATGTCTGTGTACAGGATGTGTGTGTGTGTTATATGTCTGTGCACGGGCTGTGTTTGTGATATATGTCTGTATATGGACTGTGTGTGTGTGATATATGTCTGTGTACAGGCTGTGTGTGTGATATATGTCTGTGTACAGACTGTGTGTGTGATATATGTCTGTGTACAGACTGTGTGTGTGATATATGTCTGTTTACTGACTGTGTGTGTGATATATGTCTGTGTACAGACTGTGTGTGTGATATATGTCTGTGTACAGACTGTGTGTGTGATATATGTCTGTGTACAGGCTGTGTGTGTGATATATGTCTGTGTACAGGCTGTGTGTGTGTGACATAAGTCTGTGTACAGGCTGTGTGTGTGATATATATCTGTGTACAATCTCTGTATGATATATGTCTGTACAGGCTGTGTGTGGGATATATATCTGTGTACAGACTGTGTGTGTGTGATATATGTCTGTACAGACTGTGTGTGTGTGATATATATCTGTGTACAGGCTGTGTATGGTATATGTCTGCGTAAATACTGTGTGTGATATAGGTCTGTGTAAGGGCTGTGTGTGTGATATATGTCTGTGTGTGTGAATAATGTCTGTGTACAGACTGTGTGTGATATATGTATGTGTCCAGACTGTGTGTGTGATATATGTCTGTGCACCGATTGTGTGTGTGATATATATGTCTGTGTACAGGTTGTTTGTGTGATATATGTCTCTATACATGCTGTGTGTGTGATATATATCTGTGTACAGATTGTGTGTATGATATATGTCTGTGTACAGGCTGTGCGTGTGTGATATATGTCTGTGTACAGATTGTGTGTGTGATATATGTCTGTGTACAGTCTCTGTGTGTGATATATGCCTGTGTACAGCCTGTGTGTGTGATATATGTCTGTGTACAGACTGTGTGTGTGATATATATCTGTGTACAGGTTGTGTGTTTGCTATATGTCTGTGTACGGGCTGTGTGTGTCATATATGTCTGTGTATGGGCTGTGTGTGCGTGATATATGTCTGTGTACAGTCTCTGTGTGTGACATATGTCTGTATACGGGCTGTGTGTGTGATATATGCCTGTGTACAGACTGTGTGTGAGATATATGTCTGTGTACAGACCTTGTGTGTGATATATGACTGTGCACAGGCTGTGTGTGTGATATATGTCTGTGTACAGTCTGTGTCTGTGATGTATTTCTGTGTACGGGCTGTGTGTGTGATATATCTGTGTACAGACTGTGTGTGATATATGTCTGTGTACAGACTGTGTTTGTTGAATATGTCTGTGTACGGGCTGTGTGTGTGACATATGTCTGTGTACAGGATGTGTGTGTGTTATATGTCTGTGTACGGGCTGTGTTTGTGATATATGTCTGTATACAGACTGTGTGTGATATATGTCTGTGTACAGACTGTGTGTGTGATATATGTCTGTGTACAGGCTGTGTGTGTGATATATGTCTGTGTACAGACTGTGTGTGTGATATATGTCTGTGTACAGGCTGTGTGTGTGATATATGTCTGTGTACAGACTGTGTGTATGATATATGTCTGTGTACAGACAGTGTGTATGATATATGTCTGTGTACAGACTGTGTGTGTGATATATGTATGTGTCCAGACTGTGTGTGTGATATATGTCTGTGCACCGATTGTGTGTGTGATATCTATGTCTGTGTACAGATTGTGTGTGTGATATATGTCTGTGCACAGGCTGTGTGTATGATATATGCCTGTGTACATTCTGTGTGTGTGATGTATGTCTGTGTACAGACTGTGTGTGTGATATATCTGTGTACAGACTGTGTGTGTGATATATGTCTCTGTACAGACTGTTTTTGTTAAATATGTCTGTGTACGGGCTGTTTGTGTGACATAGGTCTGTGTACAGGATGTGTGTGTCAAATATGTCTGTGTACGGGCTGTGTGTGTGATATATGTCATTGTACAGACTGTGTGTGTGATATATGTCTGTGTACAGGCTGTGAGTGTGATATATGTCTGTGTACATACTCTGTGTGTGACATATGTCTGTGTACAGACTGTGTGTGTGATATATGTCTGTGTACAGACTGTGTGTGTGATATATATCTGTGTACAGACTGTGTGTGTGCGATATATGTCTGTGTACAGACTCTGTGTGAGTGATATACATCTGTGTACAGTCTCTGTGTGTGATATATGTCTGTGTACAGACTGTGTTTCTGATATATATCTGTGTACTGACTGTGTGTGTGATATATATCTGTGTACAGGTTGTGTGTTTGATATATGTCTGTTTACGGGCTGTGTGTGTGATAAATGTCTGTGTACGGGCTGTGTGTGTGTGATATATGTCTGTGTACAGACTCTGTGTGTGATATATGTCTGGGTACAGTCTCTGTGTGTGATATATATCTGTGTACAGGCTGTGTGTGGTATATGTCTGCGTACAGACTGTGTATGATATAGGTCTGTGCAAGGGCTGTGTGTGTGATATATGTCTGTGTACAGGCTGTGTGTTTGATATATCTCTGTGTACAGGCTGTGTGTGTCATATATGTCTGTGCACAGACTGTGTGTATGATATATATGTCTGTGTACAGGCTGTGTGTGTGATATAAGTCTGTGTACAGGCTGTGTGTGTGACATAAGTCTGTGTACAGGCTGTGTGTGTGATATATGCCTGTGTACAGGCTGTGTGTGTGTGATATATGTCTGTGTACGGGCTGTGTGTGTGATATATGTCTGTGTACAGACTGTGTGTGTGATATATGTCTGTGTACTGGCTGTGTCTGGTATATGTCTGTGTACAGGCTGTGTGTGTGTGTGTGTGTGTGTGTGTGTGATATATGTCTGTGTACAGACTGTGTGTGTGATATACGTCTGTGTACAGACTGTTGTTTGTGATATATGTCTGTGTACGGGCTGTGTGTGTGACATATGTCTGTGTACAGGATGTGTGTGTGATATATGTCTGTGTACAGGCTGTGTGTGTGACATAAGTCTGTGTACAGGCTGTGTGTGTGATATATGCCTGTGTACAGGCTGTGTGTGTGATATATGTCTGTGTAAGGGCTGTGTGTGTGTGATATATGTCTGTGTACGGGCTGTGTGTGTGATATATGTCTGTGTACAGACTGTGTGTGTGATATATGTCTGTGTACTGGCTGTGTCTGGTATATGTCTGTGTACAGGCTGTGTGTTTGTGTGTGTGTGTGTGATATATGTCTGTGTATAGACTGTGTGTGTGATATATGTCCGTGTACAGACTGTGTGTATGATATATGTCTGTGCGCAGGCTGTGTGTGTGTTATATATGTCTGTGTACAGACTTCGTGTGTGATATATGTCTGTGTACAGACTGTGTCTGATATAGGTCTGTGTACAGCCTGTGTGTGTGGTATATGTCTGTACAGACTGTGAGTGTGTGATATGTGTCTGTGAACAGACTGTGTGCGTGATAAATGTCTGTGTACTGACTGTGTGTGTGATATATGTCTGTGTACAGACTGTGTGTGTGTGATATATGTCTGTGTACAGACTGTGTGTGTGATATATGTCTGTGTACAGGCTGTGTGTGTGCTATACGTCTGTGTACAGACTGTGTGTGTGATATATGTCTGTGTACAGACTGTGTGTGTGATATATGTCTGTTTACTGACTGTGTGTGTGATATATGTCTGTGTACAGACTGTGTGTGTGATATATGTCTGTGTACAGACTGTGTGTGTTATATATGTCTGTGTACAGGCTGTGTGTGTGATATATATCTGTGTACAGACTGTGTGTGTGTGACATAAGTCTGTGTACAGGCTGTGTGTGTGATATATATCTGTGTACAATCTCTGTGTGATATATGTCTGTACAGGCTGTGTGTGTGATTTATATATGTGTACAATCTCTGTGTGATATATGTCTGTACAGGCTGTGTATGGTATATGTCTGCGTAAAGACTGTGTGTGATATAGGTCTGTGTAAGGGCTGTGTGTGTGATATATGTCTGTGTGTGTGAATAATGTCTGTGTACAGACTGTGTGTGATATATGTATGTGTCCAGACTGTGTGTGTGATATATGTCTGTGCACCGATTGTGTGTGTGATATATATGTCTGTGTACAGGTTGTTTGTGTGCTATATGTCTCTATACATGCTGTGTGTGTGATATATATCTGTGTACAGATTGTGTGTATGATATATGTCTGTGTACAGGCTGTGCGTGTGTGATATATGTCTGTGTACAGATTGTGTGTGTGATATATGTCTGTGCACAGGCTGTGTGTGTGATATATGTCTGTGTACAGTCTGTGTGTGTGATGTATGTCTGTGTACAGACTGTGTGTGTGATATATCTGTGTACCGGCTGTGGGCGTCATATATGTCTGTGTACAGACTGTTTTTGTTAAATATGTCTGTGTACGGGCTGTTTGTGTGACGTAGGTCTGTGTACAGGATGTGTGTGTCATATATGTCTGTGTACGGGCTGTGTTTGTGATATATGTCTGTGTACAGACTGTGTGTGTGATATATGTCTGTGTACAGGCTGTGTGTGTGATATATGTCTGTGTACATACTCTGTGTGTGATATATGTCTGTGTACAGACTGTGTGTGTGATATATGTCTGTGTACAGACTGTGTGTGTGATATATATCTGTGTACAGACTGTGTGTGCGATATATGTCTGTGTACAGACTCTGTGTGAGTGATATACATCTGTGTACAGTCTCTGTGTGTGATATATGTCTGTGTACAGACTGTGTGTATGATATATATGTCTGTGTACAGGCTGTGTGTGTGATATATGTCTGTATACAGGCTGTGTGTGTGATATATGTCTGTTTACGGGCTGTGTGTGTGATAAATGTCTGTGTACGGGCTGTGTGTTTGTGATATATGTCTGTGTACAGTCTCTGTGTGTGATATATGTCTGGGTACAGTCTCTGTGTGTGATATATATCTGTGTACAGGCTGTGTGTGGTATATGTCTGCGTACAGACTGTGTGTGATATAGGTCTGTGCACGGGCTGTGTGTGTGATATATGTCTGTGTACAGGCTGTGTGTTTGATATATCTCTGTGTACAGGCTGTGTGTGTCATATATGTCTGTGCACAGACTGCGTGTATGATATATATGTCTGTGTACAGGCTGTGTGTGTGATATATGTCTGTATACAGGCTGTGTGTTTGATATATGTCTGTGTACAGACTGTGTGTGTGATATATGTCTGTATACAGGCTGTGTGTGTGATATATGTCTGTGTACAGACTGTGTGTGTGATATATGTCTGTGTACAGGCTGTGTGTGTGTGATATATGTCTGTGTACAGACTGTGTGTGTGATATATGTCTGTGCACAGGCTGTGTGTGTGATATATGTCTGTGTACTGTCTGTGTGTGTGATGTATGTCTGTGTACGGGCTGTGTGTGTGCTATATCTGTGTACAGACTGTCTGTGTGATATATGTCTGTGTACAGACTGTTGTTTGTGATATATGTCTGTGAACGGGCTGTGTGTGTGACATATGTCTGTGTACAGGATGTGTGTGTGTGATATATGTCTGTGTACAGGCTGTGTGTGTGACATAAGTCTGTGTACAGGCTGTGTGTGTGATATATGCCTGTGTACAGGCTGTGTGTGTGAAATATGTCTGTGTAAGGGCTGTGTGTGTGTGATATATGTCTGTGTACGGGCTGTGTGTGTGATATATGTCTGTGTACAGCCTGTGTGTGTGATATATGTCTGTGTACGGGCTGTGTCTGGTATATGTCTGTGTACAGGCTGTGTGTGTGTGTGTGTGTGTGTGTGTGTGATATATGTCTGTGTACAGACTGTGTGTGTGATATATGTCCGTGTACATACTGTGTGTATGATATATGTCTGTGTACAGGCTGTGTGTTTGTTATATATGTCTGTGTGCAGACTTCGTGTGTGATATATGTCTGTGTACAGACTGTGTGTGATATATGTCTGTGTACAGACTGTGTGTGTGATATATGTCTGTGTACAGACTGTGTGTGTGATATATGTCTGTGTATAGGCTGTGTGTGTGATATATGTCTGTGTACAGACTCTGTGTGTGATATATGTCTGTTTACTGACTGTGTGTGTGTGATATATGTCTGTGTACTGAATGTGTGTGTGATATATGTCTGTGTACAGACTGTGTGTGTTATATATGTCTGTGTACAGACTGTGTGTGTGAAATATATTTCTGTGTACTGACTGTGTGTGTGTGGTATATTTCTGTGTACGGGCTGTGTGTGTGATATATGTCTGTGTACAGACTGTGTGTGTGTGTGATATGTCTGTGTACAGACTGTGTGTGATATATGTCTGTATACAGACTGTGTGTGATATATGTCTGTGTACAGACTGTGTGTGTGATATATGTCTGTTTACAGACTGTGTGCGTGTGATATATGTCTGTGTACAGACTGTGTGTGTGATATATGTCTGTGTACAGACTGTGTGTGTGTGATATATGTCTGTGTACAGACTGTGTGTGTGATATATGTCTGTGTACAGGCTGTGTGTGTGCTATACGTCTGTGTACAGACTGTGTGTGTGATATATGTCTGTGTACAGACTGTGTGTGTGATATATGTCTGTTTACTGACTGTGTGTGTGATATATGTCTGTGTACAGACTGTGTGTGTGATATATGTCTGTGTACAGACTGTGTGTGTTATATATGTCTGTGTACAGGCTGTGTGTGTGATATATATCTGTGTACAGACTGTGTGTGTGTGACATAAGTCTGTGTACAGGCTGTGTGTGTGATATATATCTGTGTACAATCTCTGTGTGATATATGTCTGTACAGGCTGTGTGTGTGATTTATATATGTGTACAATCTCTGTGTGATATATGTCTGTACAGGCTGTGTATGGTATATGTCTGCGTAAAGACTGTGTGTGATATAGGTCTGTGTAAGGGCTGTGTGTGTGATATATGTCTGTGTGTGTGAATAATGTCTGTGTACAGACTGTGTGTGATATATGTATGTGTCCAGACTGTGTGTGTGATATATGTCTGTGCACCGATTGTGTGTGTGATATATATGTCTGTGTACAGGTTGTTTGTGTGCTATATGTCTCTATACATGCTGTGTGTGTGATATATATCTGTGTACAGATTGTGTGTATGATATATGTCTGTGTACAGGCTGTGCGTGTGTGATATATGTCTGTGTACAGATTGTGTGTGTGATATATGTCTGTGCACAGGCTGTGTGTGTGATATATGTCTGTGTACAGTCTGTGTGTGTGATGTATGTCTGTGTACAGACTGTGTGTGTGATATATCTGTGTACCGGCTGTGGGCGTCATATATGTTTGTGTACAGACTGTTTTTGTTAAATATGTCTGTGTACGGGCTGTTTGTGTGACGTAGGTCTGTGTACAGGATGTGTGTGTCATATATGTCTGTGTACGGGCTGTGTTTGTGATATATGTCTGTGTACAGACTGTGTGTGTGATATATGTCTGTGTACAGGCTGTGTGTGTGATATATGTCTGTGTACATACTCTGTGTGTGATATATGTCTGTGTACAGACTGTGTGTGTGATATATGTCTGTGTACAGACTGTGTGTGTGATATATATCTGTGTACAGACTGTGTGTGCGATATATGTCTGTGTACAGACTCTGTGTGAGTGATATACATCTGTGTACAGTCTCTGTGTGTGATATATGTCTGTGTACAGACTGTGTGTATGATATATATGTCTGTGTACAGGCTGTGTGTGTGATATATGTCTGTATACAGGCTGTGTGTGTGATATATGTCTGTTTACGGGCTGTGTGTGTGATAAATGTCTGTGTACGGGCTGTGTGTTTGTGATATATGTCTGTGTACAGTCTCTGTGTGTGATATATGTCTGGGTACAGTCTCTGTGTGTGATATATATCTGTGTACAGGCTGTGTGTGGTATATGTCTGCGTACAGACTGTGTGTGATATAGGTCTGTGCACGGGCTGTGTGTGTGATATATGTCTGTGTACAGGCTGTGTGTTTGATATATCTCTGTGTACAGGCTGTGTGTGTCATATATGTCTGTGCACAGACTGCGTGTATGATATATATGTCTGTGTACAGGCTGTGTGTGTGATATATGTCTGTATACAGGCTGTGTGTTTGATATATGTCTGTGTACAGACTGTGTGTGTGATATATGTCTGTATACAGGCTGTGTGTGTGATATATGTCTGTGTACAGACTGTGTGTGTGATATATGTCTGTGTACAGGCTGTGTGTGTGTGATATATGTCTGTGTACAGACTGTGTGTGTGATATATGTCTGTGCACAGGCTGTGTGTGTGATATATGTGTGTACTGTCTGTGTGTGTGATGTATGTCTGTGTACGGGCTGTGTGTGTGCTATATCTGTGTACAGACTGTCTGTGTGATATATGTCTGTGTACAGACTGTTGTTTGTGATATATGTCTGTGAACGGGCTGTGTGTGTGACATATGTCTGTGTACAGGATGTGTGTGTGTGATATATGTCTGTGTACAGGCTGTGTGTGTGACATAAGTCTGTGTACAGGCTGTGTGTGTGATATATGCCTGTGTACAGGCTGTGTGTGTGAAATATGTCTGTGTAAGGGCTGTGTGTGTGTGATATATGTCTGTGTACGGGCTGTGTGTGTGATATATGTCTGTGTACAGCCTGTGTGTGTGATATATGTCTGTGTACGGGCTGTGTCTGGTATATGTCTGTGTACAGGCTGTGTGTGTGTGTGTGTGTGTGTGTGTGTGTGATATATGTCTGTGTACAGACTGTGTGTGTGATATATGTCCGTGTACATACTGTGTGTATGATATATGTCTGTGTACAGGCTGTGTGTTTGTTATATATGTCTGTGTGCAGACTTCGTGTGTGATATATGTCTGTGTACAGACTGTGTGTGATATATGTCTGTGTACAGACTGTGTGTGTGATATATGTCTGTGTACAGACTGTGTGTGTGATATATGTCTGTGTATAGGCTGTGTGTGTGATATATGTCTGTGTACAGACTCTGTGTGTGATATATGTCTGTTTACTGACTGTGTGTGTGTGATATATGTCTGTGTACTGAATGTGTGTGTGATATATGTCTGTGTACAGACTGTGTGTGTTATATATGTCTGTGTACAGACTGTGTGTGTGAAATATATTTCTGTGTACTGACTGTGTGTGTGTGGTATATTTCTGTGTACGGGCTGTGTGTGTGATATATGTCTGTGTACAGACTGTGTGTGTGTGTGATATGTCTGTGTACAGACTGTGTGTGATATATGTCTGTATACAGACTGTGTGTGATATATGTCTGTGTACAGACTGTGTGTGTGATATATGTCTGTTTACAGACTGTGTGCGTGTGATATATGTCTGTGTACAGACTGTGTGTGTGATATATATCTGTGTACAGGTTGAGTGTTTGAAATATGTCTGCGTACAGGCTGTGTTTGTTAAATATGTCTGTGTACGGGCTGTGTGTGTGACATATGTCTGTGTACAGGATGTGTGTGTGTTATATGTCTGTGTACGGGCTGTGTGTGTGATATATGTCTGTGTACAGACTGTGTGTGATATATGTCTGTGTACAGACTGTGTGTGTGATATATGTCTGTGTACAGGCTGTGTGTGTGATATATGTCTGTGTACAGACTGTGAGAGTGTGATATATGTCTGTGTACAGTCTCTGTGTGTGATATATGCCTGTGTACAGACTGTGTGTGTGATATATGTCTGTGTACAGACTGTGTGTGTGATATATATCTGTGTACAGGTTGTGTGTTTGATATATGTCTGTGTACGGGCTGTGTGTGTGATATATGTCTGTGTATGGGCTGTGTGTGCGTGATATATGTCTGTGTACAGTCTCTGTGTGTGATATATGTCTGTATACGGGCTGTGTGTCTGATATATGCCTGTGTACAGACTGTGTGTGTGATATATGTCAGAGTACAGACTGAGTGTGTGTGATATATATCTGTGTACAGACTGTGTGTGTGTGGTATATTTCTGTGTACGGGCTTGGTGTGTGATATGTCTGCGTACAGACTGTGTGTGTGATATATGTCTGTGTACAGGCTGTGTGTGTGATATATGTCTGTGCACAGATTGTGTGTGTGATATATATGTCTGTGTACAGGTTGTGTTTGTGATATATATCTGTGTACAATCTCTCTGTGATATATGTCTGTACAGACTGTGTGTGTGTGATATATATCTGTGTACAGACTGTGTGTGTGATATAGGTCTGTGTAAGGGCTGTGTGTGTGATATATGTCTGTGTGTGTGAATAATGTCTGTGTACAGACTGTGTGTGATATATGTATGTGTCCAGACTGTGTGTGTGATATATGTCTGTGCACAGATTGTGTGTGTGATATATATGTGTGTGTACAAGTTTTGTGTGTGATATATGTCTCTATACAGGCTGTGTGTGTGATATATATCTGTGTACAGATTGTGTGTATGATATATGTCGGTGTACAGGCTGTGCGTGTGTGATATATGTCTGTGTACAGACTGTATGTGTGATATATGTCTGTGTAGAGTCTGTGTGTGTGATATATGTCTGTGTACAGGCTGTGTGTGTGATATATCTGTGTACCGACTGAGTGCGTGATATATGTCTGTGTTCAGACTGTTTTTCTTAAATATGTCTGTGTACGGGCTGTGTGTGTGATATATGTTTGTGTACATACTCTGTGTGTGATGTATGTCTGTGTACAGACTGTGTGTGTGTTATATGTCTGTGTACAGACTGTGTGTGTGATATATATCTGTGCACAGGTTGTGTGTTTGATATATGTCTGTTTACGGGCTGTGTTTCTGATATATGTCTGTGTACAGACTGTGTGTGATATAGGTCTGTGTACAGACTGTGTGTGTGGTATATGACTGTACAGACTGTGTGTGTGTGATATATGTCTGTGGACAGGCTGTGTGTGTGATATATGTCTGTGGACAGGCTGTGTGTGTGATATATGTCTGTGTACAGACTATGTGTGCTATATATGCCTGTATACAGACTGTGTGTGTGATATATGTCTGTGTACAGGCTGTGTGTGTGATATATGTCGGTGTACAGACTGTGTGTATGATATATGTCTGTGTACAGACTGTGTGTATGATATATGTCTGTTTACAGACTGTGTGTGTGATATATGTCTGTGTACAGACTGTGTGTGTGTGATATATGTCTGTGTACAGTCTCTGTGTGTGATATATGCCTGTGTACAGACTGTGTGTGTGATATATGTCTGTGTACAGACTGTGTGTGTGATATATATCTGTGTACAGGTTGTGTGTTTGATATATGTCTGTGTACAGTCTCTGTGTGTGATATATGTCTGTATACGGGCTGTGTGTGTGATATATGCCTGTGTACAGACTGTGTGTGTGGTATATTTCTGTGTACGGGCTGTGTGTGTGATATATGTCTGCGTACAGACTGTGTGTGTGATATATGTCTGTGTACAGGCTGTGTGTTTGATATATGTCTGTGTACAGACTGTGTGTGTGTGACATAAGTCTGTGTACAATCTGTGTGTGTGATATATATCTGTGTACAATCTCTCTGTGATATATGTCTGTACAGGCTGTGTGTGGGATATATATCTGTGTACAGACTGTGTGTGTGCTATATGTCTGTGTAAAGACTGTGTGTGTGTGATATATGTCTGTACAGACTGTGTGTGTGTGATATATATCTGTGTACAGGCTGTGTGTGATATATGTCTGCGTACAGACTGTGTGTGATATAGGTCTGTGTAAGGGCTGTGTGTGTGATATATGTCTGTGTGTGTGTGAATAATGTCTGTGTACAGACTGTGTGTGATATATGTATGTGTCCAGACTGTGCGTGTGATATATGTCTGTGCAGAGATTGTGTGTGTGATATATATGTGTGTGTACAAGTTGTGTGTGTGATATATGTCTCTATACAGGCTGTGTCTGTGATATATATCTGTGTACAGATTGTGTGTATGATATATGTCTGTGTACAGGCTGTGCGTGTGTGATATATGTCTGTGTACAGACTGTGTGTGTGATATATGTCTGTGCACAGGCTGTGTGTGTTATATATGTCTGTGTACAGGCTGTGTGTGTGATATATGTCTGTGTACAGTCTGTGTGTGTGATGTATGTCTGTGTACAGACTGTGTGTGTGATATATCTGTGTACCGACTGCGTGCGTGATATATGTCTGTGTTCAGACTGTTTTTCTTAAATATGTCTGTGTACGGGCTGTGTGTGAGATATATGTTTGTGTACATACTCTGTGTGTGATATATGTCTGTGTACAGACTGTGTGTGTGATATATGTCTGTGTACAGACTGTGTGTGTGATATATATCTGTGTACAGACTGTGTGTGTGCGATATATGTCTGTGTACAGACGCTGTGTGAGTGATATATATCTGTGTACAGTCTCTGAGTATGATATATATATGTGTACAGACTGTGTGTGTGTTATATGTCTGTGTACAGACTGTGTGTGTGATATATATCTGTGCACAGGTTTTGTGTTTGATATATGTCTGTTTACGGGCTGTGTTTCTGATATATGTCTGTGTACAGACTGTGTGTGATATAGGTCTGTGTACAGATTGTGTGTGTGGTATATGTCTGTACAGACTGTGTGTGTGTGATATATGTCTGTGGACAGGCTGTGTGTGCGATATATGTCTGTGGACAGGCTGTGTGTGTGATATATGTCTGTGTACAGATTATGTGTGCTATATATGCCTGTATACAGACTGTGTGTGTGATATATGTCTGTGTACAGATTGTGTGGTATATGTCTGTGCACAGGCTATGTGTGTGATATATGTCTTTGTACTGGCTGTGTGTGTGATATGTGTCTGTGTACAGGCTGTGTGTGTGATATATGTCTGTGTACAGACTGTGTGTGTGTGATATATGTCTGTGTACAGGCTGTGTGTGTGTTTGAGAAATGTCTGTGTACAGACTGTGTGTGTAATATATGTCTGTGTACAGACAGTGTGTGTGATATATGTCTGTATACGGGCTGTGTGTGTGGTATATGTCTGTGTACAGTCTCTATGTGTGATATATGTCTGTGTACATATTCTGTGTGTGTGATATATGCCTGTGGACTGGCTATGTGTATGATATATGTCTGTGTACAGATTGTGTGTGTGATATATGTCTGCGTACAGACTGTGTGTGTGTGTGATATATGTCTGTGTACAGTCTCTGTGTGTGATAAATGTCTGTGTACAGGCTGTGTGTGTGATATATGTCTGTGTACAGACTGTGTGTGTGTGATATATGTCTGTGTACAGTCTCTGTGTGTGATATATGCCTGTGTACAGACTGTGTGTGTGATTTATGTCTGTGTACAGACTGTGTGTGTGATATATATCTGTGTACAGGTTGTGTGTTTGATATATGTCTGTGTACGGGCTGTGTGTGTGATATATGTCTGTGTATGGGCTGTGTGTGCGTGATATATGTCTGTGTACAGTCTCTGTGTGTGATATATGTCTGTATACGGGCTGTGTGTGTGATATATGCCTGTGTACAGACTGTGTGTGTTATATATGTCAGAGTTCAGGCTGAGTGTGTGTGATATATATATGTGTACAGACTGTGTGTGTGTGGTATCTTTCTGTGTAATGGCTGTGTGTGTGATATATGTCTGCGTACAGACTGTGTGTGTGATATATGTCTGTGTACAGGCTGTGTGTGTGATATATGTCTGTGTACAGACTGTGTGTGTGTGACATAAGTCTGTGTACAATCTGTGTGTGTGTGATATATCCGTGTACAATCTCTGTGTGATATATGTCTGTACAGGCTGTGTGTGGGATATATATCTGTGTACAGACTGTGTGTGTGCTATATGTCTGTGTGAAGACTGTGTGTGTGTGATATATGTCTGTACAGTCTGTGTGTGTGTGATATATATCTGTGTACAGGCTGTGTGTGGTATATGTCTGCTTACAGACTGTGTGTGATATAGGTCTGTGTAAGGGCTGTGTGTGTGATATATGTCTGTGTGTGTGAATAATGTCTGTGTACAGACTGTGTGTGATATATGTATGTGTCCAGACTGTGTGTGTGATATATGTCTGTGCACAGATTGTGTGTGTGATATATATGTCTGTGTACAGGTTGTGTGTGTGATATATGTCTCTATACAGGCTGTGTGTGTGATATATATCTGTGTACAGATTGTTTGTATGATATATGTCTGTGTACAGGCTGTGCGTGTGTGATATATGTCTGTGTACAGACTGTGTGTGTGATATATGTCTGTGCACAGGCTGTGTGTGTGATATATGTCTGTGTACAGTCTGTGTGTGTGATGTATGTCTGTGTACAGACTGTGTGTGTGATATATCTGTGTACCGACTGCGTGCGTGATATATGTCTGTGTTCAGACTGTTTTTGTTAAATATGTCTGTGTACAGACTGTGTGTGTGACATATGTCTGTGTACAGGCTGGTGTGTGTCATATATGTCTGTGTACGGGCTGTGTGTGTGATATATGTCTGTGTACAGACTGTGTTTGTGATATATGTCTGTGTACAGACTGTGTGTGTGATATATGTCTGTGTACAGGCTGGTGTGTGATATATGTCTGTGTACATACTCTGTGTGTGATATATGTCTGTGTACAGACTGTGTGTGTGATATAAGTCTGTGTACAGACTGTGTGTGTGATATATATCTGTGTACAGACTGTGTGTGTGTGATATATGTCTGTGTACAGACTCTGTGTGAGTGATATATATCTGTGTACAGTCTCTGAGTGTGATATATGTCTGTGTACAGGTTGTGTGTTTGATATATGTCTGTTTACGGGCTGTGTTTGTGATAAATGTCTGTGTACGGGCTGTGTGTGTGTGTGATATATGTCTGTGTACAGTCTCTGTGTGTGATATATGTCTGGGTACAGTCTCTGTGGCTGTGTGTGGTATATGTCTGCGTACAGACTGTGTGTGATATAGGTCTGTGCACGGGCTGTGTGTGTGATATATGTCTGTGTACAGGCTGTGTGTGTGATATATCTCTGTGTACAGGCTGTGTGTGTCATATATGTCTGTGCACAGACTGTGTGTATGATATATGTCTGTGTACGGGCTGTGTGTGTGATATATGTCTGTGTACAGGATGTGTGTGTGATATATGTCTGTGTACAGGCTGTGTGTGTGACATAAGTCTGTGTACAGGCTGTGTGTGTGTGTGTGTGATATATGTCTGTGTACAGACTGTGTGTGTGATATATGTCCGTGTACAGACTGTGTGTATGATATATGTCTGTGTACGGGCTGTGTGTGTGACATATGTCTGTGTACAGGATGTGTGTGTGTGATATATGTCTGTGTACGGGCTGTGTGTGTGTGATATATGTCTGTGTACGGGCTGTGTGTGTGATATATGTCTGTGTACAGACTGTGTGTGTGATACATGTCTGTGTACGGGCTGTGTGTGGATATGTCTGTGTATGGGCTGTGTGTGTGATATATGTCTGTGTACAGACTGTGTGTGTGATATATGTTTGTGTACAGTCTCTGTGAGATATATATGTCTGTGTACAGACTGTGTGTGTGATATATGTCTGTGTACAGCCTGTGTGTGTGATATATGTCTGTGTACAGACTGTGTGTGTGTGGTATATGTCTGTGTACAGGCTGTGTGTGTGTGTGTGTGATATATGTCTGTGTACAGACTGTGTGTGTGATATATGTCCGTGTACAGACTGTGTGTATGATATATGTCTGTGTACAGGCTGTGTGTGTGTGATGTATGTCTGTGTACAGACTTTGTGTGTGATATATGTGTGTGTACAGACTGTGTGTGATATAGGTCTGTGTACAGACTGTGTGTGTGGTATATGTCTTTACAGAATGTGTGTGTGTGTGATATATGTCTGTGGACAGGCTGTGTGTGTGATATATGTCTGTGTACAGGCTGTGTGTGTGATATATGTCTGTGTACAGACTATGTGTGCTATATATGCCTGTAAAGAGACTGTGTGTGTGATATATGCCTCTGTACAGACTGTGTGGTATATGTCTGTGCACAGGCTATGTGTGTGATATATTTCTTTGTACTGGCTGTGTGTGTAATATGTGTCTGTGTACAGGCTGTGTGTGTGTGATATATGTCTGTGTACAGACTGCGTGTGTGTGATATATGTCTGTGTACAGGCTGTGTGTGTGTGTGATATATGTCTGTGTACAGACTGTGTGTGTGATATATGTATGTGTACAGACTGTGTGTGTAATATATGTCGGTGTACAGACAGTGTGTGTGATATATGTCTGTATACGGGCTGTGTGTGTGATTTATGTCTGTGTACAGCCTCTATGTGTGATATATGCCTGTGTACAGATTCTGTGTGTGTGATATATGTCTGTGGACTGGCTGTGTGTATGATATATGTCTGTTTACAGACTGTGTGTGTGATATATGTCTGTGTACAGTCTCTGTGTGTGTTATATGTCTGTGTACAGGCTGTGTGTGTGATATATGTCTGTGTACAGACTGTGTGTGTGTGACATAAGTCTGTGTACAATCTGTGTGTGTGATATATATCTGTGTACAATCTCTGTGTGATATATGTCTGTACAGGCTGTGTGTGGGATATATATCTGTGTACAGACTGTGTGTGTGTGCTATATGTCTGTGTGAAGACTGTGTGTGTGTGATATATGTCTGTACAGACTGTGTGTGTGTGATATATATCTGTGTACAGGCTGTGTGTGGTATATGTCTGCGTACAGACTGTGTGTGATATAGGTCTGTGTAAGGGCTGTGTGTGTGATATATGTCTGTGTGTGTGAATAATGTCTGTGTACAGATTGTGTGTGATATATGTATGTGTCCAGACTGTGTGTGTGATATATGTCTGTGCAAAGATTGTGTGTGTGATATATATGTCTGTGTACAGGTTGTGTGTGTGATATATGTCACTATACAGGCTGTGTGTGTGATATATATCTGTGTACAGATTGTGTGTATGATATATGTCAGTGTACAGGCTGTGCGTGTGTGATATATGTCTGTGTACAGACTGTGTGTGTGATATATGTCTGTGCACAGGCTGTGTGTGTGATATATGTATGTGTACAGTCTGTGTGTGTGATGTATGTCTGTGTACAGACTGTGTGTGTGATATATCTGTGTACCGACTGCGTGCGTGATATATGTCTGTGTTCAGACTGTTTTTGTTAAATATGTCTGTGTACGGGCTGTGTGTGTGACATAGGTCTGTGTACAGGATGTGTGTGTCATATATGTCTGTGTACGGGCTGTGTGTGTGATATATGTCTGTGTACAGACTGTGTTTGTGATATATGTCTGTGTACAGGCTGTGTGTGTGATATATGTCTGTGTACAGGCTGGTGTGTGATATATGTCTGTGTACATACTCTGTGTGTGATATATGTCTGTGTACAGACTGTGTGTGTGATATACGTCTGTGTACAGACTGTGTGTGTGATATATATCTGTGTACAGACTGTGTGTGTGTGATATATGTCTGTGTACAGACTCTGTGTGAGTGATATATATCTGTGTACAGTCTCTGAGTGTGATATATGTCTGTGTACAGGTTGTGTGTTTGATATATGTCTGTTTACGGGCTGTGTTTGTGATAAATGTATGTGTAAGGGCTGTGTGTGTGTGTGTGATATATGTCTGTGTACAGTCTCTGTGTGTGATATATGTCTGGGTACAGTCTCTGTGTGTGATATATATCTGTGTACAGGCTGTGTGTGGTATATGTCTGCGTACAGACTGTGTGTGATGTAGGTCTGTGCACGGGCTGTGTGTGTGATATATGTCTGTGTACAGGCTGTGTGTTTGATATATCTCTGTGTACAGGCTGTGTGTGTCATATATGTCTGTGCACAGACTGTGTGTATGATATATGTCTGTGTACGGGCTGTGTGTGTGACATATGTCTGTGTACAGGATGTGTGTGTGATATATGTCTGTGTACAGGCTGTGTGTGTGACATAAGTCTGTGTACAGGCTGTGTGTGTGATATATGCCTGTGTACAGGCTGTGTGTGTGATATATGTCTGTGTACGGGCTGTGTGTGTGTGATATATGTCTGTGTACGGGCTGTGTGTGTGATATATGTCTGTGTACAGACTGTGTGTGTGATACATGTCTGTGTACGGGCTGTGTGTGGTATATGTCTGTGTACGGGCTGTGTGTGTGATATATGTCTGTGTACAGACTGTGTGTGTGATATATGTTTGTGTACAGTCTCTGTGAGATATATATGTCTGTGTACAGACTGTGTGTGTGATATATGTCTGTGTGCAGCCTGTGTGTGTGATATATGTCTGTGTACAGACTGTGTGTGTGTGGTATATGTCTGTGTACAGGCTGTGTGTGTGTGTGTGTGTGATATATGTCTGTGTACAGACTGTGTGTGTGATATATGTCCGTGTACAGACTGTGTGTATGATATGTGTCTGTGTACAGGCTGTGTGTGTGTGATATATGTCTGTGTACAGACTTTGTGTGTGATATATGTGTGTGTACAGACTGTGTGTGATATAGGTCTGTGTACAGACTGTGTGTGTGGTATGTGTCTTTACAGACTGTGTGTGTGTGATATATGTCTGTGGACAGGCTGTGTGTGTGATATATGTCTGTGTACAGGCTGTGTGTGTGATATATGTCTGTGTACAGACTGTGTGTGTGATATATATCTGTGTACAGACTGTGTGTGTGTGATATATATCTGTGTACAGACTCTGTGTGAGTGATATATATCTGTGTACAGTCTCTGAGTGTGATATATGTCTGTGTACAGGTTGTGTGTTTGATATATGTCTGTTTACAGGCTGTGTGTGTGATAAATGTCTGTGTACGGGCTGTGTGTGTCTGTGATATATGTCTGTGTACAGTCTCTGTGTGTGATATATGTCTGGGTACAGTCTCTGTGTGTGATATATATCTGTGTACAGGCTGTGTGTGGTATATGTCTGCGTACAGACTGTGTGTGATATAGGTCTGTGCACGGGCTGTGTGTGTGGTATATGTCTGTGTACAGGCTGTGTGTGTGTGTGTGTGTGATATATGTCTGTGTACAGACTGTGTGAGTGATATATGTCCGTGTACAGACTGTGTGTATGATATATGTCTGTGTACAGGCTGTGTGTGTGTGATATATGTCTGTGTACAGAGTTCGTGTGTGATATATGTCTGTGTACAGACTGTGTGTGATATAGGTCTGTGTACAGACTGTGTGTGTGGTATGTGTCTGTACAGACTGTGTGTGTGTGATATATGTCTGTGGACAGGCTGTGTGTGTGATATATGTCTGTGGACAGGCTGTGTGTGTGATATATGTCTGTGGACAGGCTGTGTGTGTGATATATGTCTGTGTACAGACTATGTGTGCTATATATGCCTGTATACAGACCGTGTGTGTGATATATGTATGTGTACAGACTGTGTGGTATATGTCTGTGTACAGGCTTTGTGTGTGATATTTGTCTGTATACTGGCTGTGTGTGTGATATGTGTCTGTGTACAGGCTGTGTGTGTGATATATGTCTGTGTACAGCCTGTGTGTGTGTGTGATATGTCTGTGTACAGGCTGTGTGCGTGTGTGATATATGTCAGTGTACAGACTGTGTGTGTGATATATGTCTGCGTACAGGCTGTGTGTGTGATATATGTCTGTGTCCAGACTGTTTGTGTGATATATGTCTGTGAACAGACTGTGTGTGTGTGATATATGTCTGTGTACTGACTGTGTGTGTGATATATGTCTGTGTACAGACTGCGTGTGTGATATATGTCTGTGTACAGACTGTGTGTGTGATATATGTCTGTGTACAGGCTGTGTGTGTGATATATGCCTGTGTACAGACTGTGTGTGTGATATATGTCTGTGTACTGACTGTGTGTGTGTGGTATATTTCTGTGTACGGGCTGTGTGTGTGATATATATCTGTGTACAGACTGTGTGTGTGTGATATGTCTGTGTTCAGACTGTGTGTGATATATGTCTGTATACAGACTGTGTGTGATATATGTCTGTGTACAGACTGTGTGTGTGATATATGTCTGTTTACATACTGTGTGCGTGTGATATATGTCTGTGTACAGACTGTGTGTTTGTGATATATGTCTGTGTTTCGACTTTCTGTGTGATATATGACTGTGCACAGGCTGTGTGTGTGAGATATGTCTGTGTACAGTCTGTGTGTGTGATGTACGTCTGTGTATGGGCTGTGTGTTTGATATATGTCTGTGTACAGACTGTGTGTGTGATATATGTCTGTGTACAGACTGTGTTTGTTGAATATGTCTGTGCACGGGCTGTGTGTGTGACATATGTCTGTGTACAGGATGTGTGTGTGTTATATGTCTGTGTAATGGCTGTGTTTGTGATATATGTCTGTGTACAGACTGTGTGTGATATATGTCTGTGTACAGACTGTGTGTGTGATATATGTCTGTGTACAGGCTGTGTGTGTGATATATGTCTGTGTACAGACTGTGCGTATGATATATGTCTGTGTACAGACTGTGTGTATGATATATGTCTGTGCACAGACTGTGTGTGTGATATATGTCTGTGTACAGACTGTGTGTGTGTGATATATGTCTGTGTACAGTCTCTGTGTGTGATATATGCCTGTGTACAGACTGTGTGTGTGATTTATGTCTGTGTACAGACTGTGTGTGTGATATATATCTGTGTACAGGTTGTGTGTTTGATATATGTCTGTGTACGGGCTGTGTGTGTGATATATGTCTGTGTATGGGCTGTGTGTGCGTGATATATGTCTGTGTACAGTCTCTGTGTGTGATATATGTCTGTATACGGGCTGTGTGTGTGATGTATGCCTGTGTACAGACTGTGTGTGTGATATATGTCTGAGTTCAGGCTGAGTGTGTGTGATATAGATCTGTGTACAGACTGTGTGTGTGTGGTATATTTCTGTGTACGGGCTGTGTGTGTGATATATGTCTGCGTACAGACTGTGTGTGTGATATATGTCTGTGTACAGGCTGTGTGTGTGATATATGTCTGTGTACAGACTGTGTGTGTGTGACATAAGTCTGTGTACAGGCTGTGTGTGTGATGTATATCTGTGTACAATCTCTGTGTGATATATGTCTGTACAGGCTATGTGTGGGATAAATATCTGTGTACAGACTGTGTTTGTGATATATGTCTGTGTACAGACTGTGTGTGTGATATATGTCTGTGTACAGGCTGGTGTGTGATATATGTCTGTGTACATACTCTGTGTGTGATATATGTCTGTGTACAGACTGTGTGTGTGATGTATGTCTGTGTACAGACTGTGTGTGTGATATATATCTGTGTACAGACTGTGTGTGTGTGATATATATCTGTGTACAGACTCTGTGTGAGTGATATATATCTGTGTACAGTCTCTGAGTGTGATATATGTCTGTGTACAGGTTGTGTGTTTGATATATGTCTGTTTACGGGCTGTGTGTGTGATAAATGTCTGTGTACGGGCTGTGTGTGTCTGTGATATATGTCTGTGTGCAGTCTCTGTGTGTGATATATGTCTGGGTACAGTCTCTGTGTGTGATATATATCTGTGTACAGGCTGTGTGTGGTATATGTCTGCGTACAGACTGTGTGTGATATAGGTCTGTGCACGGGCTGTGTGTGTGATATATGTCTGTGTACAGGCTGTGTGTGTGATATATCTCTGTGTACAGGCTGTGTGTGTCATATATGTCTGTGCACAGACTGTGTGTATGATATATATGTCTGTGTACAGGCTGTATCTGTGATGTATGTCTGTATACAGGCTGTGTGTGTGATATATGTCTGTGTACAGACTGTGTGTGTGATATATGTCTGTGTACAGACTGTGTGTGTGATATATGTCTTTGCACAGGCTGTGTGTGTGATATATGTCTGTGTACTGTCTGTGTGTGTGATGTATGTCTGTGTACGGGCTGTGTGTGTGATACATCTGTGTACAGACAGTCTGTGTGATATATGTCTGTGTACAGACTGTGTTTGTGATATATGTCTGTGTACGGGCTGTGTGTGTGACATATGTCTGTGTACAGGATGTGTGTGTGATATATGTCTGTGTACAGGCTGTATGTGTGACATAAGTCTGTGTACAGGCTGTGTGTGTGATATATGCCTGTGTACAGGCTGTGTGTGTGTGATATATGTCTGTGTACAGACTGTGTGTGTGATATATGTCTTTGCACAGGCTGTGTGTGTGATATATGTCTGTGTACTGTCTGTGTGTGTGATGTATGTCTGTGTACGGGCTGTGTGTGTGATACATCTGTGTACAGACAGTCTGTGTGATATATGTCTGTGTACAGACTGTGTTTGTGATATATGTCTGTGTACGGGCTGTGTGTGTGACATATGTCTGTGTACAGGATGTGTGTGTGATATATGTCTGTGTACAGGCTGTGTGTGTGACATAAGTCTGTGTACAGGCTGTGTGTGTGATATATGCCTGTGTACAGGCTTGTGTGTGTGATATATATCTGTGTACGGGCTGTGTTTGCGTGATATATGTCTGTGTACGGGCTGTGTGTGTGATATATGTCTGTGTACAGACTGTGTGTGTGATATATGTCTGTGTACGGGCTGTGTGTGGTATATGTCTGTGTACGGGCTGTGTGTGTGATATATGTCTGTGTACAGACTGTGTGTGTGATATATGTTTCTGTACAGTCTCTGTGAGATATATATGTCTGTGTACAGACTGTGTGTGTGATATATATCTGTGTACAGCCTGTGTGTGTGTGATATATGGATGTGTACAGACTGTGTGTGTGATATATGTATGTATAACTGTGTGTGTGATATATGTCTGTGTACAGACTGTGTGTGTGTGGTATATGTCTGTGTACAGGCTGTGTGTGTGTGTGTGTGTGATATATGTCTGTGTACAGACTGTGTGAGTGATATATGTCCGTGTACAGACTGTGTGTATGATATATGTCTGTGTACAGGCTGTGTGTGTGTGATATATGTCTGTGTACAGAGTTCGTGTGTGATATATGTCTGTGTACAGACTGTGTGTGATATAGGTCTGTGTACAGACTGTGTGTGTGGTATGTGTCTGTACAGACTGTGTGTGTGTGATATATGTCTGTGGACAGGCTGTGTGTGTGATATATGTCTGTGGACAGGCTGTGTGTGTGATATATGTCTGTGTACAGACTATGTGTGCTATATATGCCTGTATACAGACTGTGTGTGTGATATATGTCTGTGTACAGACTGTGTGGTATATGTCTGTGTACAGGCTATGTGTGTGATATTTGTCTGTATACTGGCTGTGTGTGTGATATGTGTCTGTGTACAGGCTGTGTGTGTGATATATGTCTGTGTACAGCCTGTGTGTGTGTGATATATGTCTGTGTACAGGCTGTGTGTGTGTGTGATATATGTCTGTGTACAGACTGTGTGTGTGATATTTGTCTGCGTACAGGCTGTGTGTGTGATATATGTCTGTATCCAGACTGTTTGTGTGATATATGTCTGTGAACAGACTGTGTGTGTGTGATATATGTCTGTGTACTGACTGTGTGTGTGATATATGTCTGTGTACAGACTGCGTGTGTGATATATGTCTGTGTACAGACTGTGTGTGTGATATATGTCTGTGTACAGGCTGTGTGTGTGATATATGCCTGTGTACAGACTGTGTGTGTGATATATGTCTGTGTACTGACTGTGTGTGTGTGGTATATTTCTGTGTACGGGCTGTGTGTGTGATATATATCTGTGTACAGACTGTGTGTGTGTGATATGTCTGTGTACAGACTGTGTGTGATATATGTCTGTATACAGACTGTGTGTGATATATGTCTGTGTACAGACTGTGTGTGTGATATATGTCTGTTTACATACTGTGTGCGTGTGATATATGTCTGTGTACAGACTGTGTGTTTGTGATATATGTCTGTGTTTCGACTTTCTGTGTGATATATGACTGTGCACAGGCTGTGTGTGTGAGATATGTCTGTGTACAGTCTGTGTGTGTGATGTACGTCTGTGTATGGGCTGTGTGTGTGATATATGTCTGTGTACAGACTGTGTGTGTGATATATGTCTGTGTACAGACTGTGTTTGTTGAATATGTCTGTGTACGGGCTGTGTGTGTGACATATGTCTGTGTACAGGATGTGTGTGTGTTATATGTCTGTGTAATGGCTGTGTTTGTGATATATGTCTGTGTACAGACTGTGTGTGATATATGTCTGTGTACAGACTGTGTGTGTGATATATGTCTGTGTACAGGCTGTGTGTGTGATATATGTCTGTGTACAGACTGTCTGTATGATATATGTCTGTGTACAGACTGTGTGTATGATATATGACTGTGCACAGACTGTGTGTGTGATATATGTCTCTGTACAGACTGTGTGTGTGTGATATATGTCTGTGTACAGTCTCTGTGTGTGATATATGCCTGTGTACAGACTGTGTGTGTGATTTATGTCTGTGTACAGACTGTGTGTGTGATATAGATCTGTGTACAGGTTGTGTGTTTGATATATGTCTGTGTACGGGCTGTGTGTGTGATATATGTCTGTGTATGGGCTGTGTGTGCGTGATATATGTCTGTGTACAGTCTCTGTGTGTGATATATGTCTGTATACGGGCTGTGTGTGTGATATATGCCTGTGTACAGACTGTGTGTGTGATATATGTCTGAGTTCAGGCTGAGTGTGTGTGATATCTATCTGTGTACAGACTGTGTGTGTGTGGTATCTTTCTGTGTACGGGCTGTGTGTGTGATATATGTCTGCGTACAGACTGTGTGTGTGATATATGTCTGTGTACAGGCTGTGTGTGTGATATATGTCTGTGTACAGACTGCGTGTGTGTGACATAAGTCTGTGTACAGGCTGTGTGTGTGATGTATATCTGTGTACAATCTCTGTGTGATATATGTCTGTACAGGCTGTGTGTGGGATAAATATCTGTGTACAGACTGTGTGTGTGCTATATGTCTGTGTACAGACTGTGTGTGTGTGATATATGTTTGTACAGACTGTGTGTGTGTGATATATATCTGTGTACAGGCTGTGTATGGTATATGTCTGCGTACAGACTGTGTGTGATATAGGTCTGTGTATGGCTGTGTGTGTGATATATGTCTGTGTGTGTGAATAATGTCTGTGTACAGACTGTGTGTGATATATGTATGTGTCCAGACTGTGTGTGTGATATATGTCTGTGCACAGATTGTGTGTGTGATATATATGTCTGTGTACAGGTTGTGTGTGTGATATATGTCTCTATACAGGCTGTGTGTGTGATATATATCTGTGTACAGATTGTGTGTATGATATATGTCTGTGTACAGGCTGTGCATGTGTGATATATGCCTGTGTACAGATTGTGTGTGTGATATATGTCTGTGCATAGGCTGTGTGTGTGATATATGTCTGTGTACAGTCTGTGTGTGTGATGTATGTCTGCGTACAGACTGTGTATGTGATATATCTGTGTACCGGCTGTGTGCGTGATATATGTCTGTGTACAGACTGTTTTTGTTAAATATGTCTGTGTACGGGCTGTTTGTGTGACATAGGTCTGTGTACAGGATGTGTGTGTGTCATATATGTCTGTGTAAGGGCTGTGTGTGTGATATATGTCTGTGTACAGACTGTGTTTGTGATATATGTCTGTGTACAGACTGTGTGTGTGATATATGTCTGTGTACAGGCTGTGTGTGTGATATATGTCTGTGTACATACTCTGTGTGTGATATATGTCTGTGTACAGACTCTGCGTGAGTGATATACATCTGTGTACAGACTGTGTGTGCGATATATGTCTGTGTACAGACTGTGTGTGTGATATATATCTGTGTACAGGTTGTGTGTTTGATATATATCTGTTTACGGGCTGTGTGTGTGATAAATGTCTGTGTACGGGCTGTCTGTGTGTGATATATGTCTGTGTACAGTCTCTGTGTGTGATATATGTCTGGGTACAGTCTCTGTGTGTGATATATATCTGTGTACAGGCTGTGTCTGGTATATGTCTGCGTACAGACTGTGTGAGATATAGGTCTGTGCACGGGCTGTGTGTGTGATATATGTCTGTGTACAGGCTGTGTGTTTGATATATCTCTGTGTACAGGCTGTGTGTGTCATATATGTCTGTGCACAGACTGTGTGTATGCTATATATGTCTGTGTACAGGCTGTGTGTGTGATATATGTATGTGTGCAGACTGTGTGTGTGATATATGTCTGTGTACAGACTGTGTGTGTGATATATGTCTGTACAGGCTGTGTGTGGGATATATGTCTGTGTACAGACTGTGTGTGTGCTATATGTCTGTGTACAGACTGTGTGTGTGTGATATATGTCTGTACAGACTGTGTGTGTGTGATATATATCTGTGTACAGGCTGTGTATGGTATATGTCTGCGTACAGACTGTGTGTAATATAGGTCTGTGTAAGGGCTGTGTGTGTGATATATGTCTGTGTGTGTGAATAATGTCTGTGTACAGACTGTGTGTGATATGTGTATGTGTCCAGACTGTGTGTGTGATATATGTCTGTGCACAGATTGTGTGTGTGATATATATGTCTGTGTACAGGTTGTGCGTGTGATATATGTTTCTATACAGGCTGGGTGTGTGATATATATCTGTGTACAGATTGTGTGTATGATATATGTCTGTGTACAGGCTGTGCATGTGTGATATATGTCTGTGTACAGATTGTGTGTGTGATATATGTCTGTGTACAGCCTGTGTGTGTGATATATATCTGTGTACAGACTGTGTGTGTGATATATGTCTGTGTACAGACTGCATGTGTGATATATGTCTGTGTACAGACTGTGTGTGATATATGTCTGTACAGACTGTGTTTGTGGTATATGTCTGTGTACAGACTGTGTGTGTGTGTGTGATATATGTCTGTGGACAGGCTGTGTGTGTAATATATGTCTGTGTACAGACTGTGTGTGTGTGATATATGTCTGTGTACAGGCTGTGTGTGTGTGATATTTCTGTGTACAGACTGTGTGTGTGATATATGTCTGTGTACAGACTGTGTGTGTGATATATGTCTGTGTACAGACTGTGTGCGTGATATATTTCTGTGTACAGACTGTGTGTATGGTATATGTCTGTGTGCAGTCTCTGTGTGTGAAATATGTCTGTGTACAGGCTGTGTGTGTGATATATGTCTGTTTACGGGCTGTGTGTGTGATAAATGTCTGTGTACGGGCTGTGTGTGTGTGATATATGTCTGTGTACAGTCTCTGTGTGTGATATATGTCTGGGTACAGTCTCTGTGTGTGATATATATCTGTGTACAGGCTGTGTGTGGTATATGTCTGCGTACAGACTGTGTGTGATATAGGTCTGTGCACAGGCTGTGTGTGTGTGATATATGTCTGTGTACAGGCTGTGTGTTTGATATATCTCTGTGTACAGGCTGTGTGTGTGATATATATCTGTGTACAGGCTGTGTGTGGTATATGTCTGCGTACAGACTGTGTGTGATATAGGTCTGTGCACAGGCTGTGTGTGTGTGATATATGTCTGTGCACAGGCTGTGTGTGTGATATATGTCTGTGTACTGTCTGTGTGTGTGATGTATGTCTGTGTACGGGCTGTGTGTGTGATATATCTGTGTACAGACTGTCTGTGCGATATATGTCTGTGTACAGACTGTGTTTGTGATATATATCTGTGTACGGGCTGTGTGTGTGCCATATGTCTGTGTACAGGATGTGTGTGTGATATATGTCCGTGTACAGACTGTGTGTATGATATATGTCTGTGTACAGGCTGTGTGTGTGTGATATATGTCTGTGTACAGACATCTTGTGTGATATATGTCTGCGTACAGACTGTGTGTGATATATGTCTGTACAGACTGTGTGTGTGGTATATGTCTGTGTACAGACTGTGTGTGTGTGTGATATATGTCTGTGGACAGGCTGTGTGTGTGATATATGTCTGTGTACAGACAGTGTGTGTGTGATATATGTCTGTGTACAGGCTGTGTGTGTGTGTGTGATATATGTCTGTGTACAGACTGTGTGTGTGAGATATGTCTGTGTACAGACTGTGTGTGTGATATATGTCTGTGTGCAGGCTGTGTGTGTGATATATGTCTGTGTACAGACTGAGTGTGTGATATATGTCTGTGTACAGACTGTGTGTGTGGTATATGTCTGTGTACAGACTGTGTGTGCGATTTATGTCTGTGTACAGGCTCTGTGTGTGATATATGTCTGTGTACGGGCTATGTGTGTTATATATGCCTGTATACAGACTGTGTGTGTGATATATGTCTGTGCACAGACTGTGTGGTATATGTCTGTGTACAGGCTATGTGTGTGATATATGTCTTTGTACAGGCTGTGTGTGTGATATGTGTCTGTGTACAGGCTGTGTTTGTGATATATGTCTCTGTACAGACTGTGTGTGTGTGATATATGTCTGTGTACAGATTGTGTGTGTGATATATGTCTGTGTACAGACTGTGTGTGTGATATGTGTCTGTGTACAGGCTGTGTGTGTGATATATGTCTGTGTACAGACTCTGTGTGTGATATATGTCTGGGTACAGTCTCTGTGTGATATATGTCTGTGTACGGGCTATGTGTGTTATATATGCCTGTATACAGACTGTGTGTGTGATATATGTCTGTACAGACTGTGTTTGTGGTATATGTCTGTGTACAGACTGTGTGTGTGTGTGATATATGTCTGTGGACAGGCTGTGTGTGTAATATATGTCTGTGTACAGACTGTGTGTGTGTGATATATGTCTGTGTACAGGCTGTGTGTGTGTGATATTTCTGTGTACAGACTGTGTGTATGGTATATATCTGTGTACAGTCTCTGTGTGTGATATATGTCTGTGTACAGGCTGTGTGTGTGATATATGTCCGTTTACGGGCTGTGTGTGTGATAAGTGTCTGTGTACTGGCTGTGTGTGTGTGATATATGTCTGTGTACAGTCTCTGTGTGTGATATATGTCTGGGTACAGTCTCTGTGTGATATATATCTGTGTACAGGCTGTGTGTTTGATATATCTCTGTGTACAGGCTGTGTGTGTCATATATGTCTGTGCACAGACTGCGTGTATGATATATATGTCTGTGTACAGGCTGTGTGTGTGATATATGTCTGTGTGCAGACTGTGTGTGTGATATATGTCTGTGTACAGACTGTGTGCGTGATATATGTCTGTATACAGGCTGTGTGTGTGATATATGTCTGTGTACAGGCTGTGTGTGTGTGATATATGTCTGTGCACAGACTGTGTGTGTGATATATGTCTGTGCACAGGCTGTGTGTGTGATATATGTCTGTGTACTGTCTGTGTGTGTGATGTATGTCTGTGTACGGGCTGTGTGTGTGATATATCTGTGTTCAGACTGTCTGTGTGATATATGTCTGTGTACAGACTGTGTTTGTGATATATGTCTGTGTACGGGCTGTGTGTGTGACATATGTCTGTGTACAGGATGTGTGTGTGATATATGTCTGTGTACAGACTGTGTGTGTGTGATATATGCCTGTGTACAGGCTGTGTGTGTGTGATATATGTCTGTGTACAGACTGTGTGTGTGATGTATGTCTGTGTACAGGATGTGTGTGTGATATATGTATGTGTACAGGCTGTGGGTGTGACATAAGTCTGTGTACAGGCTGTGTGTGTGATATATGCCTGTGTACAGGCTGTGTGTGTGATATATGTCTGTGTAAGGGCTGTGTGTGTGTGATATATGTCTGTGTACGGTCTGTGTGTGTGATATATGTCTGTGTACAGACTGTGTGTGTGATATATGTCTGTGTACGGGCTGTGTGTGGTATATGTCTGTGTACAGGCTGTGTGTGTGATATATGTTTGTGTACAGTCTCTGTGAGATATATATGTCTGTGTACAGACTGTGTGTGTGATATATGTCTGTGTACAGTCTCTGTGAGATATATATGTCTGTGTACAGACTGTGTGTGTGATATATGTCTGTGTACAGCCTGTGTGTGTGTGATATATGGATGTGTACATACTGTGTGTGTGATATATGTATGTGTACAGACTGTGTGTGTGATATATGTCTGTGTACAGACTGTGTGTGTGTGGTATATGTCTGTGTACAGGCTGTGTGTGTGTGTGTGCGATATATGTCTGTGTTCAGACTGTGTGTGTGATATATGTCCGTGTACAGACTGTGTGTATTATATATGTCTGTGTACAGGCTGTGTGTGTGTGTGATATGTCTGTGTACAGACTTGGTGTGTGATATATGTCTGCGTACAGACTGTGTGTGATATATGTCTGTACAGACTGCGTGTGTGGTATATGTCTGTGTACAGACTGTGTGTGTGTGTGATATATGTCTGTGGACAGGCTGTGTGTGTGATACATGTCTGTGTACAGACTGTGTGTGTGTGATATATGTCTGTGTACAGGCTGTGTGTGTGTGATATATGTCTGTGTAAAGACTGTGTGTGTGATATATGTCTGTGTGCAGGCTGTGTGTGTGATATATGTCTGTGTACAGACTGAGTGTGTGATATATGTCTGTGTACAGACTGTGTGTGTGGTATATGTCTGTGTACAGACTGTGTGTGCGATTTATGTCTGTGTACAGGCTCTGTGTGTGATATATGTCTGTGTACGGGCTATGTGTGTTATATATGCCTGTATACAGACTGTGTGTGTGATATATGTCTGTGTACAGACTGTGTGGTATATGTCTGTGTACAGGCTATGTGTGTGATATATGTCTTTGTACAGGCTGTGTGTGTGATATGTGTCTGTGTACAGGCTGTGTGTGTGATATATGTCTCTGTACAGACTGTGTGTGTGTGATATATGTCTGTGTACAGGCTGTGTGTGTGTGTGATATATGTCTGTGTACAGACTGTGTGTGTGATATATGTCTGTGTACAGGCTGTGTGTGTGATATATGTCTGTGTACAGACTGCATGTGTGATATATATCTGTGTACAGACTGTGTGTGATATATGTCTGTGCAGACTGTGTTTGTGGTATATGTCTGTGTACAGACTGTGTGTGTGTGTGATATATGTCTGTGGACAGGCTGTGTGTGTAATATATGTCTGTGTACAGACTGTGTGTGTGTGATATATGTCTGTGTACAGGCTGTGTGTGTGTGATATTTCTGTGTACAGACTGTGTGTGTGATATATGTCTGTGTACAGACTGTGTGTGTGATATATGTCTGTGTACAGACTGTGTGTGTGATATATTTCTGTGTACAGACTGTGTGTATGGTATATGTCTGTGTACAGTCTCTGTGTGTGATATATGTCTGTGTACAGGCTGTATGTGTGATATATTTCTGTTTACGGGCTGTGTGTGTGATAAATGTATGTGTACGGGCTGTGTGTGTGTGATATATGTCTGTGTACAGTCTCTGTGTGTTATATATGTCTGGGTACAGACTCTGTGTGTGATATATATCTGTTTACAGGCTGTGTGTGATATATGTCTGCGTACAGACTGTGTGTGATATAGGTCTGTGCACAGGCTGTGTGTGTGATATATGCCTGTGTACAGGCTGTGTGTTTGATATATCTCTGTGTACAGGCTGTGTGTGTCATATATGTCTGTGCACAGACTGTGTGTATGATATATATGTCTGTGTACAGGCTGTGTGTGTGATATATGTCTGTGTGCAGACTGTGTGTGTGATATATGTCTGTGTACAGACTGTGTGTGTGATATATGTCTGTATACAGGCTGTGTGTGTGATATATGTCTGTGTACAGGCTCTGTGTGTGTGATATATGTCTGTGTACAGACTGTGTGTGTGATATATGTCTGTGCACAGGCTGTGTGTGTGATATATGTCTGTGTACGGGCTGTGTGTGTGACATATGTCTGTGTACAGGATGTGTGTGTGTGATATATGTCTGTGAACAGACTGTGTGTGTGTGATATATGTCTGTGTACAGGCTGTGTGTGTGTGATATATGTCTGTGTAGAGACTGTGTGTGTGATGTATGTCTGTGTAAGGGCTGTGTGTGTGTGATATATGTCTGTGTACGGGCTGTGTGTGTGATATATGTCTGTGTACAGAATGTGTGTGTGATATATGTCTGTGTACTGGCTGTGTGTGGTATATGTCTGTGTACAGGCTGTGTGTGTGATATATGTTTGTGTACAGTCTCTGTGAGATATATATGTCTGTGTACAGGCTGTGTGTGTGATATATGTTTGTGTACAGTCTCTGTGAGATATATATGTCTGTGTACAGACTGTGTGTGTGATATATGTCTGTGTACAGCCTGTGTGTGTGTGATATATGTATGTGTACAGACTGTGTGTGTGATATATGTATGTGTACAGACTGTGTGTGTGAAATATATGTCTGTGTACAGACTGTGTGTGTGTGGTATATGTCTGTGTACAGGCTGTGTGTGTGTGTGTGTGTGTGATATATGTCTGTGTACAGACTGTGTGTGTGATATATGTCCATGTACAGACTGTGTGTATGATATATGTCTGTGTACAGCCTGTGTGTGTGATATATGTATGTGTACAGACTGTGTGTGTGATATATGTATGTGTACAGACTGTGTGTGTGAAATATATGTCTGTGTACAGACTGTGTGTGTGTGGTATATGTCTGTGTACAGGCTGTGTGTGTGTGTGTGTGTGATATATGTCTGTGTACAGACTGTGTGTGTGATATATGTCCATGTACAGACTGTGTGTATGATATATGTCTGTGTACAGGCTGTGTGTATGTGATATATGTCTGTGTACAGACTTCGTGTGTGATATATGTCTGCGTACAGACTGTGTGTGATATATGTCTGTACAGACTGTGTGTGTGGTATATGTCTGTGTACAGACTGTGTGTGTGTGTGATATATGTCTGTGGACAGGCTGTGTGTGTGATATATGTCTGTGTACAGACTGTGTGTGTGTGATATATGTCTGTGTACAGGCTGTGTGTGTGATATATATCTGTGTACAGACTGTGTGCGTGATATATGTCTGTGTACAGACTGTGTGTGTGATATATGTCTGTGTGCAGGCTGTGTGTGTGATATATGTCTGTGTACAGACTGAGTGTGTGATATATGTCTGTGTACAGACTGTGTGTGTGGTATATGTCTGTGTACAGACTGTGTGTGCGATTTATGTCTGTGTACAGGCTATGTGTGTGATATATGTCTGTGTACGGGCTATGTGTGTTATATATGCCTGTATACAGACTGTGTGTGTGATATATGTCTGTGTACAGACTGTGTGGTATATGTCTGTGTACAGGCTATGTGTGTGATATATGTCTTTGTACAGGCTGTGTGTGTGTGATATGTGTCTGTGTACAGGCTGTGTGTGTGATATATGTCTCTGTACAGACTGTGTGTGTGTGTGATATATGTCTGTGTACAGGCTGTGTGTGTGTGTGTGATATATGTCTGTGTACAGATTGTGTGTGTGATATATGTCTGTGTACAGACTGTGTGTGATATATGTCTGTACAGACTGTGTTTGTGGTATATGTCTGTGTACAGACTGTGTGTGTGTGTGATATATGTCTGTGGACAGGCTGTGTGTGTAATATATGTCTGTGTACAGACGGTGTGTGTGTGATATATGGCTGTGTACAGGCTGTGTGTGTGATATATTTCTGTGTACAGACTGTGTGTGTGATATATGTCTGTGTACAGACTGTGTGTGTGATGTGTGTCCGTGTACAGACTTTGTTTGTGATATATGTCTGTGTACAGACTGTGTGTGTGATATATGTCTGTGTACAGGCTGTGTGTGTGATATATTTCTGTGTACAGACTGTGTGTATGGTATATGTCTGTGTACAGTCTCTGTGTGTGATATATGTCTGTGTACAGGCTGTGTGTGTGATATATGTCTGTTTACGGGCTGTGTGTGTGATAAATGTCTGTGTACGGGCTGTGTGTGTGTGATATATGTCTGTGTACAGTCTCTGTGTGTGATATATGTCTGGGTACAGTCTCTGTGTGTGATATATATCTGTGTACAGGCTGTGTGTGGTATATGTCTGCGTACAGACTGTGTGTGATATAGGTCTGTGCACAGGCTGTGTGTGTGATATATGTCTGTGTACAGGCTGTGTGTTTGATATATCTCTGTGTACAGGCTGTTTGTGTCATATATGTCTGTGCACAGACTGTGTGTATGATATATATGTCTGTGTACAGGCTGTGTTGTGATATATGTCTGTGTGCAGACTGTGTGTGTGATATATGTCTGTGTACAGACTGTGTGTGTGATATATGTCTGTATACAGGCTGTGTGTGTGATATATGTCTGTGTACAGGCTGTGTGTGTGATATATGTCTGTGTACAGACTGTGTGTGTGATATATGTCTGTGCACAGGCTGTGTGTGTGATATATGTCTGTGTACTGTCTGTGTGTGTGATGTATGTCTGTGTACGGGCTGTGTGTGTGATACATCTGTGTACGGTTTGTCTGTGTGATATATGTCTGTGTACAGACTGTGTTTGTGATATATATCTGTGTACGGGCTGTGTGTGTGACATATGTCTGTGTACAGGATGTGTGTGTGATATATGTCTGTGTACAGACTGTGTGTGTGTGATATATGTCTGTGTACAGGCTGTGTGTGTGTGATATATGTCTGTGTACAGATTGTGTGTGTGATGTATGTCTGTGTACAGGATGTGTGTGTGATATATGTATGTGTACAGGCTGTGTGTGTGACATATGTCTGTGTACAGATTGTGTGTGTGATATATGTCTGTGTACAGACTGTGTGTGTGATATATGTCTGTGTACGGGCTGTGTGTGGTATATGTCTGTGTACAGGCTGTGTGTGTGATATATGTTTGTGTACAGTCTCTGTGAGATATATATGTCTGTGTACAGGCTGTGTGTGTGATATATGTTTGTGTACAGTCTCTGTGAGATATATATGTCTGTGTACAGACTGTGTGTGTGATATATGTCTGTGTACAGCCTGTGTGTGTGTGATATATGGATGTGTACAGACTGTGTGTGTGATATATGTATGTGTACAGACTGTGTGTGTGATATTTGTCTGTGTACAGACTGTGTGTGTGTGGTATATGTCTGTGTACAGGCTGTGTGTGTGTGTGTGATATATATGTCTGTGTACAGACTGTGTGTGTGATATATGTCCGTGTACAGACTGTGTGTGATATATGTCTGTACAGACTGTGTGTGTGGTATATGTCTGTGTACAGACTGTGTGTTTGTGTGATATATGTCTGTGGACAGGCTGTGTGTGTGATATATGTCTGTGTATAGACTGTGTGTGTGTGATATATGTCTGTGTACAGGCTGTGTGTGTGTGTGTGTGATATATGTCTGTGTACAGACTGTGTGTGTGATATATGTCTGTGTACAGACTGTGTGTGTGATATATGTCTGTGTGCAGGCTGTGTGTGTGATATATGTCTGTGTACAGACTGAGTGTGTGATATATGTCTGTGTACAGACTGTGTTTGTGGTATATGTCTGTGTACAGACTGTGTGTGCGATTTATGTCTGTGTACAGGCTCTGTGTGTGATATATGTCTGTGTACGGGCTATGTGTGTTATATATGCCTGTATACAGACTGTGTGTGTGATATATGTATGTGTACAGACTGTGTGGTATATGTCTGTGTACAGGCTATGTGTGTGATATATGTCTTTGTACAGGCTGTGTGTGTGATATATGTCTGTGTACAGACTGCATGTGTGATATATGTCTGTGTACAGACTGTGTGTGATATATGTCTGTACAGACTGTGTTTGTGGTATATGTCTGTGTACAGACTGTGTGTGTGTGTGATATATGTCTGTGGACAGGCTGTGTGTGTAATATATGTCTGTGTACAGACTGTGTGTGTGTGTGATATATGTCTGTGTACAGGCTGTGTGTGTGATATATTTCTGTGTACAGACTGTGTGTGTGATATATGTCTGTGTACAGACTGTGTGTGTGATATATGTCTGTGTACAGACTGTGTGTGTGATATATGTCTGTGTACAGACTGTGTGTGTTATATATGTCTGTGTACAGGCTGTGTGTGTGATATATTTCTGTGTACAGACTGTGTGTATGGTATATGTCTGTGTACAGACTGTGTGTGCGATTTATGTCTGTGTACAGGCTCTGTGTGTGATATATGTCTGTGTACGGGCTATGTGTGTTATATATGCCTGTATACAGACTGTGTGTGTGATATATGTATGTGTACAGACTGTGTGGTATATGTCTGTGTACAGGCTATGTGTGTGATATATGTCTTTGTACAGGCTGTGTGTGTGATATATGTCTGTGTACAGACTGCATGTGTGATATATGTCTGTGTACAGACTGTGTGTGATATATGTCTGTACAGACTGTGTTTGTGGTATATGTCTGTGTACAGACTGTGTGTGTGTGTGATATATGTCTGTGGACAGGCTGTGTGTGTAATATATGTCTGTGTACAGACTGTGTGTGTGTGTGATATATGTCTGTGTACAGGCTGTGTGTGTGATATATTTCTGTGTACAGACTGTGTGTGTGATATATGTCTGTGTACAGACTGTGTGTGTGATATATGTCTGTGTACAGACTGTGTGTGTGATATATGTCTGTGTACAGACTGTGTGTGTTATATATGTCTGTGTACAGGCTGTGTGTGTGATATATTTCTGTGTACAGACTGTGTGTATGGTATATGTCTGTGTACCGGCTGTGTGTGTGATATATGTCTGTGTACAGACTGTGTGTGTGTGATATATGTCTGTGTACAGACTGTGTGTGTGATATATTTCTGTGTACAGACTGTGTGTGATATATGTATGTGTACAGGCTGTGTGTGTGATATATGTCTTTGTATATATCTCTCTGTCTCTCTCTCTCTCTCACTCTCTCTCTGTCTCTCTCTCTCTGTCTCTGTCACACACTCTCTCTCTCTCTCTCTATCTATCTCCCTGTCTTTGTCAATGTCTTTCCCTCTCTCTATCAATCTCTGCCTTTCTCTAACTATCGCTCTCTCTCTCTCTCTATCTCTATCTCTCCCTATCTTTATCACTGTCTTTCCCTCTCTCTCTCTGTCTCTCTTTCTCTCGCTCTCTGTCACCCTCTCTTTCTGTCTCTCTCTCTCTCTCTCTCGCTCTCTCTGTATCTCTTTCTTTCCCTCTCTCTATCAATCCCTTTCTCTCTCTCTCATTCTCTCTCTCTGTCTGTCTCTCTCTCTCTATCTGTCCCTCTCCCTCCTCTCTCTCTCCGTCTCTCTGTCTCTCTGCCTATCGCCCTCTCTCTCTCTCTCTCTGTCTCTCTCTCGCTGCCTGTCACTCTCTCTCTCCGTCTCTTTGTCTGTCTTCCTACCTCCCTCTCTCTTTCTCTCTCTCTCGCTCTCTGTCTCTCTCTCTCGCTCTGTCTGTCTCTCTGTCTCTGTCGCTGTCTCTCGCTCTCTGTCTCACTGTATTTTATTGTCTTTCCCTCGCTCTCTCTCCCTCTCTCTCTCTCTGTCTCTCTCTTTCTGTCACTCTGTCTCTCTTTCTCTCTCTCTTTTTCACTGTCTCTCTGTTTTTGCTCCATTTTTCCCTCTCTGTCACTCTCTCTCTCTTGCTCTGTATCTCTCCGTGTCTTTATCTCAATCTTTCCCTCTCTCCTCTCAATCTCTCTCTGTCTCTGTCTATCTGTCTCTCTCTCTCTGTCTCTCCTTCTGTCTTTCCCTCTCTCTGTCTATCTCTCTCTCTGTCTTTCTCTCTGTCTTTCTCTCTGTCTCTCTCACTCTCTGTCTCGCTCTCTCTTGCTCTGTCTCTCTCTGTCTCTCTCTCTCTCTTGCTCTGTATTTTTCTCTATTGCTCTCTCTCACGCTCTCTTACATTCTCGCTCTGAGTCTCTCACTATCTCGCTCCATCTCTCCCTCTCTCTCTGTCTCTCTCTCTCTCTGTATCTCTCTATAATTCTGTCTCTCTCTATCTGTCTGTCTGCCTATCTCTTTATCTCGCTCTCTATCTCTCTGTCGATCTCTCTCTGTCTCTCTCTCTGTCTATGTTTCTGTTTCTCTCTCCATCTTTCCCTCTCTCTCTGTCGCGCTCTCACTCTCGCTCTGTTTCTCTCTCTCTGCTACGTCCTTACTACACAGTATAAATGCACACGAGGCCATGCTTGAGAGAAGGTCAGTCTGTGACCTGTCCTTTATTCCTTAGCACTCAAGTGATGAATGTGGGTGGAGCTTCCCCTTTTATACCTGAAGGTCCAGGTTAGGAGTGTCTCCCACCTAGTGGTCAGTGTTCTCACGGTGTACAACTTAGGTCAGTTTATACATGGGTTACAATGCTGGTTGAATACATGATATCACCTCCCCCCCAAAGTCTTATTGGGATCACAGGTTAAGTCTCTCTGGTGGTGTACACTCCCTTGTAGAGCGCCTGAGTTGGGGCTCCGGTTGTTGGGCGCTGGCCTGAGTGTCTGCTGTTTGCGGTGCCTCAGGACTGTCTGGACTGCCCACAGTGACTGGGCTCTCCTCCACTTGGTTCCGGTGTTCAGTCACCTGTGGTGGAGTAAACTCTACGTCGTGTTCTTCCTCTGCTTTTTCTATGGGGTTGCTGAACCTCTTTTTAGTTTGATCCACATGTTTGCGGCAGATTTGTCCATTGGTAAGTTTAACTACCAGAATCCTAATTTCCCTTTTTGGCAACCACAGTGCCTGCGAGCCATTGGGGCCCTGCAGCGTAGTTGAGGACAAAAACATGGCCATTGACATCAATACATCGCGCCCTCGCGTTCCTGTCATGGTAATCATATTGTGACTGGCGCCTGCTCTCAACAATTTCTTTCATGGTGGGGTGTATAAGGGATGACCTGGTTTTGAGTGTCCTTTTCATTAGCAGCTCTGCGGGTGGAACCCCTGTGAGCGAGTGTGGTCGGGATCTGTAGGCCAACAGGAGGCGTGATAAGCGGCTTTGTAGGGAACCCCCTTGGAATCTGAGCATCCCCTGTTTGATTATCTGCACTGCTTGTTCTGCCTGGCCGTTTAAGGCCAGCTTGAACGGTGCCGTTCTAACATCGCTGATACCATTGCCTGCCATGAAGTCCTGGAATTCAGTGCTTGTGAAGCACGGGCCATTGTCGCTGACCAAGATGTCCGGTAGACCGTGGTCGGCGAACATTGCAGGTAGACTTTCTGCCGTGGCAGAGGATGTGCTTGAATTTAAAATGTCACACTCGATCCATTTGGAGTAGGCGTCTACTACAACCAAAAACATTTTCCCCATGAAAGGACCTGCGTAGTCCACATGGATGCGTGACCAAGGCTTGGCGGGCCATGGCCAGGGGCTAATGGCGGCTTCCTGGGCGCATGGCCCAACTGGGCACACGTGTTGCACCCGCGAACACAAAGTTCCAGATCTGCATCGATCCCTGGCCACCAAACGTGTGACCTGGCAATTGCCTTCATCATGACAATGCCCGGGTGTTTATTGTGGAGTTCTCTGATGAACACCTCTCTGCCCATCTGGGGCATGACTACGCAGTTTCCCCACAGTAGGCAATCGGCCTGAATCGAGAGTTCATCCTTGCGCCTGTGAAATGGTTTAAATTTCTCAGGGCATGCCCTGTACGTGGCTGCCCAGTCCCCATTCAGGACACATTTCTCAACTAGAGACAGTAACGGGTCTCTATTTGTCCAGACTTTAATCTGACGGGCTGTCACAGGTGGGCGTTCACTTCCGAAAGCTTCAACAGCCATGACCATCTCAGCACCATGCTCGGTAGCCCCCTCAGTGGTGGCTAGTGGGTGCCTGCTGAGTGTATCAGCACAGTTTTCAGTGCCCGGTCTGTGCCGAATTGTGTAGTCATAGGCGACTAACGTGAGTGCCCACCTCTGTATGCGGGCCGATGCGTTTGCATTTATGGCCTTGTTGTCGGCCAAAAGGGACGTTAGGGGTTTGTGATCTGTCTCCAGCTCAAATTTCCTGCCAAACAGGTACTGGTGCATTTTCTTTACAGCATATACACATGTGAGCGCCCCTTTCTGCCTGGGACAAACTTCTGGAGGCATAAGCTACCGGCTGTAACTGACCCTTGGCATTGACATGCTGCAACACACACCCGACACCATAGGACGACGTATCGCACGTTAACACAAGTTTCTTACATGGGTCATATAGCGTTAACAGATTGTTGGAACATAACAAATTGCGTGCTCTATTAAAAGCCCTTTCCTGGCTGTCCCCCCAGACCCATTCGCGACCTTTGTGTAGGAGCATGTGTAGCGGCTCTAGCAGCGTGCTCAACTTGGGAAGAAAGTTACCAAAATAGTTCAGGAGCCCCAGGAACGAATGCAGCTCTGTCATGTTATGGGGTCTGGGTGCTGTCTGGATCGCTTCCGTCTTGGATGCAGTAGGGCTGATCCCGTCTGCTGCTACCCTCATCCCCAGGAATTCTACCTCTGGAGCTAGGAAGACACACTTCGCCTTTTTCAGTCGCAGACCTACCCGGTCCAGTCTGCGTAGCACCTCCTCCAGGTTGTGGAGGTGTTCTTCAGTATCGTAACCCATGATGAGGATGTCGTCCTGAAAAACCACCGTCCCTGGAATCGACTTGAGGAGGCTTTCCATATTTCGTTGGAAGATCGCGGCGGCCGAGCGAATCCCGAACGGACATCTGTTATACCCAAACAACCCCTTGTGTGTCGTGATGGTGGTCAGCTTCTTCGACTCACTCGCCAGCTCCTGGGTCATGTAAGCTGAGGTCAGGTCCAATTTTGAAAAACGTTTGCCACCGGATAGCGTCGCAAAGAGGTCCTCCGCTCTCGGTAGCGGGTACTGGTCTTGGAGTGACACCCGATTGATGGTGGCCTTGT